>NW_016157224.1:244768-371754 GCF_001687245.7 Rhagoletis zephyria | reverse complement strand
TGAAGATGAAGATGAAGATGAAGATGAAGATGAAGATGAAGATGAAGATGAAGATGAAGATGAAGATGAAGATGAAGATGAAGATGAAGATGAAGATTAAGATTAAGATTAAGATTAAGATGAAGATGAAGATGAAGATGAAGATGAAGATGAAAAAGATGAAGATGAACATGAAGATGACGATGAAGATGAAGATTAAGATCAAGATTAAGATTAAGATTAAGATTAAGATTAAGATGAAGAATAAGATTAAGATTAAGATTAAGATTAAAATTAAGATTAATATTAAGATAAAGGTTACGACATAGAGTAAGATTAATATTAATATTACGTTTAGGATTGAGATTAAGATTAAGACTTAATTAAAAGTAAGATTAAGATTATAATTAAAATTAAGATAAGGATTAAGATTAAGATTTGGTTTAAACTTAAGATGAAGATTAAAGTGAAAACTAAGACTAGGAGTAAAAATAAGATTACGTTTAAGATTGAGATTCAAATTAAGATTTAGATTAAGATTAAGATTAGTCTTAACATTAAGATTAACACTAAGATTAAAGGTAAGATTTAGATAAATATAAACAATAAGGTTAATAATAGATTGAGCTAAGATTGAGATTCAGATTAATATCAAGGTTAGGATTAAGTTTAAAGCATAGACAATGGCAAAAAAAGGACGAAGGTGAAGTAAATATAAAGAGGTAAATACAAAGACACAGGCACAAACCACGAAAAACACAAAGGCAAAGGGACAAATATATAGACAAAGTTTTCTTACAACTGAAAGTTTTATTTTTGATTTCTAATTTAAGGGATTTTCTTTAGCTGGATTTTCGAAACATTTTATTCAAAATACATTAACCTTAGCTTTAAACGGTTTACACCGCTCCGCAAGGGGAATTTGGTTATTTCGTGAACTGCATTTGCTTATAGCAGCTTATGCTTTGTTGTCGGATGCGTCCTATATTTTCCTATGAAGTCCCACAATAACATACAGAATATTTAAAAAGCACAAATTTATATGGCCACCACTGTATGCAAGTACAAAAATATAGACGTACAAATGGCGTAATTGAATATTTGAGAACTTTATCTACTTACAAGAACACAGGGTACATTAATAATAACACTAATCGAATTTTCGCCTTTGTTCCCCTGTACTCTGCAAACATTCATTCATTCTACTTCTTTTCTGTAATTTTGTTTTTGTCCCCAACAATTGCTGTTATTTTTTGTGCCACTCGCTCAACCAATTGATGAACACGCAAACGCTGGCCACAAAATGAAATACGCCACAAAAATGCGACACAATCAAACCAATGGCATCAGATATGCCTAAGACATCATCGCAGCAGGACTATGCGCCTGGCCATCCGATCGGCACGCTAGGCGCTCAAAACAGCGTTAGTAATATTAATGCAGGAATTGCTGGAGGCGGGACAATTGGAGGTGCTGGTGTTGGTGGCGGAGGAGGAGCGGCTCTTTTTGGCGGCAATTTGGCTAACAGCGCAGCAGCAGCGGCGAATGGGACTTATGGTGACGATGTAACATCAACGGCGACGAACACGCTGGCGCATAGACCGCGCGAACTGCCAACGGTAGGCGAGCTCGTAGCAGTTTTAAGTGTGCACACCACCTCTGATTAAGTCTGAATATCAGTGGTGTATTTGATTTTTAATTTATTTTTTCTTTCAATTTCTCAATTTTTTCTTTCCCTTTCTCAAATGAAATCTTTTAAACTTTTCTCAGATACGCGGCGTCGAGATTGGCATTGTACTCATCGTGCTGATGGTATGGGCTGGCGCTATTGCGCTCTTCTTCAATCGTTGGGGCAAGATACGCATGCTGCTTCCCTACCAACCGGATTACAAGCATGAACAGCTGAAGGTGCCCGGCACTGGCGTATGCACTGGCGCTGGCTGTAATGGCCAACACTCGCATCAGGTAAGCTTTGTCCGCATCTTTTTGCTGAGCGTTTAAGTATCTACATCTCACATACCTTGGTTTTATTTGGTTTTGGTTGCTGACGCGTAATTGCGTACCAGGTGCGCCCTACATGCTCCTCACTATTGATACAGTGAGGTACTTTTGAAACTTTTTTGGTTAATAAAAGTGGGAAAATTCCTTTGAAAAGTGTCTTAAAAAATATGAAAAATGAAGAATTAAGTGCAATCAAAAGAGAAAGAATTATCTATATACTAAATATGTATAACTATGTATATATGTACATAAGTGCACGCATACATACACCTAAGCATCGGTATGTCACGGCGTATACATAACAGAAATTCCGAAGGTACACTGCGTATACGCAACTATTTATGTATGTATTTCGGTGCAGCATTTTGCTTACTGTTTGCGCGTTGTACCGTTATTAATTTGTTCGCTCGTAAGGGCTTTTGTGTGAAAGCGCGTTGTAAAGAGTGTAGAATGCGAGGGAAGAAATCAAAAGAAAGCACAAAAATTGATTCAAGGTATTCAAAGCGGTATTTTGTTATGCTAGTTAATGTAAAGAAAAGTTTATACCTTACGAAAAAAGACATTCGCATAGCCTTTTCTGCTTTCATTTATTCACCCGCTGAACTTCGGTAGATATGTAGCTTTAAGTAGCCATTTTCTTATCCAACTACTTAAGTACTTTGTTCCAGTTACTCATCCGCATATTTGCAGAGGTGTTCATATTATATGAATCAAACAAACATCGACATACATATATTTTCATGTGCATACATTAGACCGTACCAACTTATAATCGTACAGAAAAGTTCGCCGTACAGTCGTGAGCCTACAGTATTTTTGCAAGGCAATTCTGAAAAAAACACTTTTCTTGTTTTGAAATTGCCTTACAAATATATATGTAGGTATACATTAGACGGCATCCCCAAAAAATAAGCGGTTTTTCCACCGGTTTTACAAAATTTATTATATTTGAAGAAGTCCACCAAAATATTTCGGAAAAATATTAAGATTTACGTAAGCTTTACCGATTTGAAAATACCTCCAAAAATGGATATTTTTTTGAATAAAAATAGTTTCTTAAAGAACTTTTTGAAAAAAAATCCCCTCGGAAAACAAAACAAATTAAGCTTAAAAATCTGCATAAAAATATTTAAAAATATTTTCAACGGAATAGTTATAATGAGATTTTGGATGCTGTTTTTTAACTTAAGAAGAGTCTTGAAAAGTCGCGAAAATTTCGAGAAAACTCAAAAATGCCGATAAACTCGAAAATCCTAAAATGTCCTCAATAAAACCGAGTAGTCGACGAAAACCACGAAAAAGATTTGAATCGTGGAAAACTTTGAAAAATTAAGAAAAACCGGAAAAATTACCAAAAATTACGAAGTTCCCGAAAATTTCTGTAAATCCGAAAATTCTCGAATAGAATTCTAGAAGTCATGAAAAATCCCCAATACTCAAAAAATAATCCCAAATGGTCGTGAAAAAATCTGAAAAAAAAAAATCGAAATGTCCTGAAAAGACAAAAATTGACGAAGAATCCTGAAAAGTCCGAAGTTAACCTCGAAAAAATTCTGAAAAAAATCCGAAATGTCCTGAAAACGTTTTGGAAATGTCCCGAAAATATTATACAAATTGGTTGAGGCTCTTGAAAAGTCACGAACAACCTCAAAATATCGATAAATTGGAAAACCCCTGAAAAGCCCCGCATAAAACCTGACAAATGCTAAAAGCTCTCGAAAATATTCTTGAAGAATCTAAAAAAAGGTTAAAACACTCTTAAAAAAAGAAGATCTCTGAAGATCACGAACAATCACCAAAGATTAAAAATCGTAAATATTCGAAGCTGTTTCGACTAAAACTCCAGATGATGCAAAAGTCATGAAAATTTCTCAAATTTCCTAAAATTAGTCAATAGAAATATCCGAAAGTATTCTAAAGTGTGACGAAAAATTCTGTTATCTTAATTGGACAAAATTTATGTCCATTTTCGTTTGAATGTTCTACCTGACCGAGTTTGAAAACAAAAACACCACTGAAAATGTTTCCAATCGCCGTATAAGAATTTCGGCACTTCTGTGAATCTGTTGCTGCAAGCTCTTAATTTAGAGTTGTATATTCGCATTTTCTCTTGCTACGTTGTTTCTAAACACGAAGACACAACCGACCACTGAGAAGAACACGAATACGAATAATCACCAAACCACGATTACCAACGAGAATGAAAAGACGTGAAAGAAGGCAAATACGAAGAATATACAAAGACGAATACAAATGCGATCACCAGGATGCAGTTCAAAATGAAGACAACACGAATACGAAGACGAATATGAAAAAGAAGATTATTGCGAAGCCGAATACAAAGACTACACTGAAACGAACACGAATGAGAAATTAAATACCGAGATGAATATGAAGACGACGACGAAGATAAATGTGAAGAAAAATACGAAGGGATGCATATGAAGACAGCAACCAAGACTAATACGAAGGTACGTAGACTAGTACGAAGGCAAATGCAAAGACGAACACGACGACGAAGTCGAAGATGAATACGAAGCAAGAATATGAAACAAGATAATGAATCGAATACAAAGTGGAACACGAATACAAATTTGGATAAAGTCCGAGGACGAATACTAATACTGCGACTAAAACAAACACAAGGATGGATGCGACGGCTAATACGAAAACAAATAAGTATATGAAGACAGCGATTAAAATGAAGACGAAGGTGTTTATCGATACGATTTATTGATATAAGTGTGATATATCCATAACACTATCGGTCAGCAACAACTAAAATGTGTTGTTGATGTCTTAATCCTACAATCGACCAATTGCAAAACCGCATATCTTACGGCACTCGGTTTTTCAGGGGATGCGAAAAAACTGTTTTTCTTTGAAGGCTTTGACTTGATAGGCATAAATCTCGATGCCTGGTGTTCAGGTTTGCCAAATCTAATTTTTGCCGCAATAGCGATTTAGACGGTTTTCCAACCAATCGATGGGCGGTTTAACAAAGGCGTCGCCGATATGCAAAGATATAAAAATTGATAAGATTTTTAAAAAGATGTGAATTGCAATTTGAGTCTTATAATATGGACACTTCTGCTTATATAGTTAGTGGGCATAAATATATGTATGCGCATATATGCAGAAATACATAAAATCATATGTAAATGGTTATTCAACCCTACACCTTTCTTTCGCTCATTCCCGGTCCTTTATATATATAAAAGTATGTATGGACTTGGTACTTCTATCTAAGCAATCAGCTATTAACTAAAAATACTAAAAAAAAACCTCTCAGCATTAACTGAAATAATATTTGTTTACTGTTGTTGTATTTTATATATTTTTAGAACCTACACCCAGATATATTCGTAAAGGTATCTACAAAATTTAATACAGCTCAATAAATTTTATTACTTACATTTTATCAATAAATACTGGCTCGTAAATATTTAGTAATTTAGTTATCAATCATGAACACACACTTACATACATATTGCCTGCATACTTACACACATACATACGTATTATGTACGACAATGCGAGTTACTATGTAGTTAGCCATTAGCGTGTTTCAATGAGCAATTTTAGTCGACAACTTTTGCTTTTTTCGTATTTCGCATTTATATATACGTATTTAAATATTTGAAGATTTTTCGACTCGATTAATTAAAATTGTGCTTGCAAAAATTACCAAAAATAAATAAATTGGTAAAGTTGGCATAAATATTTATTTATATTCTCTTTTATATGTATTTACTAAGTACTAAAATTTTAATGCAACCATAATTTCAGTTGTGCAAATGTTCATAAATATTTTATGCGCATTTTTTTATAAAAATAAACAACTTTTGTTTACGCATAAACGCATGTTCATAAATATGTAGCCTTTCGGTAATAAAGTATAATTTGTATTGCGCTAAACATTAATTGGCGTTATAAATGTTGGCGAAATTTGGCAATTTTTCAAAACTTAAATTATGGACATATTTTTTACTTTTTTTGGCTTTTTTATTAATTTTGTTGTTCCAACAACCTTAATGGATACCAAAATTATATTTATGTATATTAATACATAATTTTAAAATTTTATTGGAACCACCGAGCACTAAAATTAGCACGACAATTGACGCATGATAAAATAATTCGAACGGTTTCAAAGCAAGATTGTTTAAATAAACGCTAAAAGTTATATTGATTGAAAATTAGTGGCAGTACCAATTACACAATGCAACGGCTTTTTGGTGGCGGAATGGTTCCAAACAGGAACCGAACATAACAGTTATTGATGAAAACTGTCATGGAAAAATTCACTATGAAGGAAATGTTCTACAACTAAGTGATACATACCAATCGATTTCTTTTTTCACCAAGACTCAAACTTGAAAATAAATTTTTATTTGCAATTTTTATGCAAAATTAAAAAAAATAACAATTATTTTTGATTTTTATGTTATAAATCCAAAATAACAATTGTTGTTGATTTTTATATTTTATGTCTTAGATAACAGTTGGTAAACAAAAGTTTACTACGACTTATGCAAATGACTTTTATAAGTATGATTTAAAAAATAAATGTCAGTGACTGATTTTTATTTATGACTTTTATAAATAAAAGTATTCGATAACTGTTATCTAAGACATATAATTTAAAAATCAAAAATAACAGTTATTTGCCGATTATTTAGATAAAAATTAAAAATAATTTTTATTTTGGATTTATAAAATAAAAGTCAGAAATAGCGGTTATTTAAAGAGTAATTAAATAAAAGTAATTGTTAAAGAGCAATTTTTTTAATAAAAGTTATAACTGTTACGGTCCCTATTTCAACTCATGACGAAAGGCCCAGACACATATAGTAAAACATCGAAATCTTTTTTTATCCCGAGTTGACATCATCTCGCCCCAGAAAATGACTTTGAACTTGTTGCACAGTGTTCACTGTAGCAAAATTTTAGTAAATAATGAAAAGAATACGAGACCACTCCTAACAGCTAATATCTACCCGGAAGTATCCTGAGTAAAGAGTTATTATTATTACTGTTGTAGCCATGCAGCTTACCAAAACTTTTCTTATAGATCTCAGAATAAAGAAAATTCAACATAAGTCTGTAACTTGAAGTGCTTTAAAATCAAAAAATTCAAGGGCAACAATATTAACTTTTTTTTTTTTAAATAAGCAGCTATTTGCTTTAATTGGCTGAATTTATTTTAACGTTTTTTCAATTTAATTTATAACTAATTAATAATAGTTTTCCTCAACCTTTTTAAAATCTGTTCAGTCGGCTACAAAACATCGCGAGACATTCGTTTGGATTTCAGTCAAATATAACCAAACTCATTTTTTTAAGGTTACTAAGCACGAGAAAAAAAGTCACTAATTTTCAAAACCGCCCTCGTATTTTAGTAAAATAATAAATATGTTATGTCCAACTTCCGCTGGGCAATAAATGTTAAAATTTTAAGGCATCTGATAAATTCAAATATCTCGAAAACGAGAACAGCTAGCGAAATAAATTTAATAGTGTCTAATTACAAAACTTGCTTGACCTTTCAAATTACCTTCAAAAATAGGGAGTTTTATTTTTTCCCCCCCCTTTTTGGTTTGGAAACAGAATGCAGTGAACGTTTGAAAAAGTTTTAAACAGATACTTTTGCAATGCATGCGCCATTGTAAACATTTTGTTAAAGGTTTTCAGGTCAAAAAATTAAAAAAAAATTATATATATACAAAATTTTGCTTTTGACGGACACATAAAAAACTTCTCATTAGTATCATTACCCCCACAAACTTCCACAAGCTTTCGATGTGTTCAAGCTGCACTTTTCGTTCTCTTTCAACATTCATTTTTGGGTCCGTTAAATGCGTATCGAAATTCATGCCCAAATGCATACCTGATTCACACAATACAAACATTCTGTAGCCTTTCAACATTACTAGCTTGATTTTTGTCAGCATAAACCTTAAAAGCAGTTAGTATACATGTGAGGAATCTAATTAATCACTTACACTGCCGGCAAAAAGTATTGGCACACAAAATTTTTCACAATATATGCAACAATTTTGTTTCTAATATTTCCCCGCCAATTTTTTTATAAAAATATTAAAATAACATTCCTAAACTCACTGCCAATTTTGACTAACTCCGTAGTTGCAGTTTTTTTACCAGAATTTAATGGGCTGCAAAATGGATTCTCAAAAAAATTCTAAAAAAATCTGATTAAAAAGTTAAAAATTTGCATCAAAATTTGCTGAATTTCCGGGAGTTTTGCACAAAGTTTAGGAAATATATTTAAATTTTTTTTGTTGTGGAATGAACCATATTGGCGAGAAAATATTAGAAAAAAAATTATGCATATAATGTGAAAAATTTGCTGTGTCAATACTTTTTGCCGGTAGTGAAGTTGAATAATTCCAAACATTTCGAAATTTGCACTTTCTGCTCCTGTCAGACCACTGTGCGACACCTGTAACAGAAGAGAAGGGTTAAGATTCATTACAGCAATACCTCCAGGATTCACCTTTAAGTCTCCCAAAAATTATTGACGGATAAATACTTATTTACAGACATAGCACTTTTCGTCAGATATTTCCCTTGCTGGTCGTTAGTTTAAGAAATGCTATAACTATAGTGATGGTTATTATAAAGAGTTCAAGGGCACTACCACTTTGCTTAACTGAAATTATGGTTTGTATGTATGTACGTATATCTTGCTGCAGAAAAACTATTTACTTACATTTTTATAAAAACCAGCGACTGTACCAGTATCCTTTTATGTTATACAACAAATTCTGGTTATCCAAATATTTTTATTATTACGTTTATGAAAAACAGCAAATTTTTGCCTTTAGTAATTGAAAACTAATTTTGGCTCATATTTTTTTGAGCATCAAACTACCAATGATTTCCTTTTCTTTGTACTTCTCCATCCATAAATAGAATAAATGTCGAAATATCCCTAAAAAATACGAATGATTTCAATTCTTATATCGAAACCTAAATTTCCGGTTATTTTTCGCTTAAAAAATAGCAGTTAAATTTTACCTTAAAAATTATGAAATTGAAAGTAAAAAATAAGTGTAAAGTCATAATGATATATACAGTCAACGTCAAAAATATGCATACCCTAATGTTTTGACGATTTTATTTATTTAATTTTCCATGCGAAAAATTTCTAAGGAATTGAATTGAGAACTTCGATGTAAATTTCTTGGTGTTTTTTAAATTTTCCTGGGTTGTGTATGACATAAAAAAAAATTGTTTTTGTGGTTTTTCTGTTGAATGAACTCTATTTTTTATAAAAAAATAATACACATTCAGTACGGAAAATATAAATAAATAAAATCGTCAAAACGAAAGGGTATGCGTATTTTTGGCGCTGACTGCATACGATTATTTTTGAAATTTGTGTAAAATGGTTTTAATTTACAGTCTCTCTTCAAAACTATTTATTTAAATCCATCGAAAATTCAATCAAAACGTGCCAAATGTACACAATAAGCATTCCACGTTTGCATTAACGAGGAAGCATGAAACGATAGCTGCCTTATAATATGAAACCCTTAGATACTCTTATTTTAAGGCATATTTTTTCAAGCACTTCATAAAAACACAGCTTTCACATTTCACATTTTTATTAATTTTTTACATAGCAGCAGTAGTTATTAGCGATTAGCCAACAAAAATTAATATTTAGAAAGTAAGAAAATTTAATAAAAATCATTTTAAGCATAAAAGTATTCGACTCGTAGTGCTTACATATATCATTCTCCTCCTTTCACAATAATATGCATACATATGTATAACTATTCGTATAAGCTAACGTAAAGATATTTAAATCGTTGATCCATTAGCTGAGTACAGTTGCCCCCCATACACCCATCAAATATGTATGTATGCGTAGTTATTAGTTAAGCCCTTAATGTCCTTTGCATTCACTGCATCGGCACTCAAAAGTCAAAGTGTTTACATCTCTCGTCCTTTTTCTTTCTTATCTCTTCTCTCTCTCCCCCCCCCTCTCTCTCTCTCACACATACACAATTTCGCTCTAATTGTACCGCCTCTTTTCGCTTCCTATTCGTGCCGTAAATGTGTGTGTTGCGTGTTCCCTACATTTGTATGTGTGTGTCTCCATTCGCTGCTGCTCACGTCCACACGCACACATACATACACACGCACACGCACTCGCCTTCAGTGTTTGCCGCGTTGCGATAGTTGTGGACTCTTCGATCGCTGCTTTCAGTGTCCGCGACGCGAGCTGGAGCGCGACTGCGGCTGCCAGTTTGCACTGCTGCACAAGGCCGATGTGGAGAGCTAGCAACCAGAGCACGGTGATGGCGTTGCATCATCGGAAGGCTACGTCAAGGTCGACAGCATTGACAGCCCAACCGCTGCGCTGGCGTCCCCATTTCATAGCTGTGGCGCCATCAGTTGTTTACGTTTGGAGCACGAAACTGGCAGTGGTGGTGGTGGCGGCGGCCTCGGCGGCGGCGGCGTCACAGCTATCAGGCGCATTGATAGCAGCGACAGTGAGGAGGCGGCCGCCAACGATGCGAACGAACCGGATGCTGTTGATGGTGGCGATGTCGATGGCGTAGATGGCCGATTGCAACGCGATCACCGCCTATTGCACGAGCAGCAGCGTCAGCAACAACAACATCAACTGCTCATACAGTCAAAATCGAAAGCTGGTGGCGTCGTCAACGGTGGCGGTGGCGTTGGCGGTGGTGGAGGCGATCACAAATTGCGGCAGAAACGTTTCACTCAACAGCGCAGCATATTGAAGAATTCAACGGAGCGTTCGAGCAATCAGGATGAGCAAGAATTATTGGAGGCCAAAAAGCAGCTTATATTGCGGCGACGACGGCTCTTCAGCCACTACCGCCAGTACGAGCAGTGGCGTCGGCGTCAATTCAGTTACGATCCATGTTACTATCGCGCCATACCATTGCCCATCGGGCAAGCAGCCTGCAACAACTATTCCGCTGGCTTTAGCAGCGGTCAAGGTCAGGGTCAGGGTCAGGGTGCGTTCCGACGCCGCCGTCAGTACAGGCGGCAGTACTCGTGTGCCGAACGTGAGGATTCGCGCGAGAGTCGTGAGTCGTCGTCGCTGCATCGTTATAAGGGCGAGAGCATGATAGCCAGTGATTCATTCAATACCGGCAGCGTTAACTTCAATAACTACGAATACGAGCGGCTAAATCGCCAACAACAACAACAACAACAACAGCAATATCAGCACGAACCACCAATGATCGAATGTTACTCTCCAATGGAACGACGCAGTGTAAGTGCGATTTTATTGATCTCCATAAAGCACCACGAAAGCACCCAGGCACCTGGCACCGACGCGGCGACGGCTTGCAAGGGACGAATCTTGTTCAACTTTTTGCCGTCAGCCAGCCGCACCCAGTACAAGTGTTTGTTCGTAGCGTTGTTTTAGTACCTATGTATGTAGTTGCACCTTTGTACATATATAAAAAGCTAGCATCCAGTTACCAAACGCTTGAGCAAAGTGCATATATGTATATCTACGACAGCGATCCCAGCACGAACGCACCGCACTGCACTGCACTCTGTACAAATGGCAAAATAGCCTCTGCTTGGCGGCCTACACCAAAGGATTCGTTGACCTGTTCGTTGTCTCCAAACCCTGCTTGATTGCTTGTTTGCTAAAGTAGTGCCCAAGTTTCCCAAAGGTTTACTGTCCGATGCGCTGTAGTTGGAAGGAACAAACAGTTTTCGGTAGCGTGCAACTTCCTACTCTCCATCAAAAAAACAAACAAAAAAAGTTTAGTAAACATTTCGATGCATAAAATCCCGATTTTGTGTAGAAATATGAGTTTTGGAAATGATTTATGCGGTTATGGTTATTTGCACCCTTCTCATTTCGGCTGGATTGCATTGGAATGCTTGCTTTCAACCTTTATCTTACTCGCAGTAAACCGATTTATTTTACAGGATTTAAAATTAACTCGCTTATGCCTATTTTTCGCTCTGATTTAGAATTTATTTTCATACATGCATATGTACATATTTGTATATACATATTTATTTGTTAAAATATCTTAGTGGCCTTTGCCAATTTAGCTTTGGATACGTTTTCTGCTTATATTTTAAATCAGAGTTTTGCTTGCTTGACCATTAAAAAATTGGTTTTTTATCGCTTTCTAATTAACCTATAGCTACATAAGTCTTCATAAATACTTATTATTCTATTTTTATTATACACACTTATGTTATGAAAGGGGTAGAACCCTGTGCACTGGCAAATGTAAAAAAAATATGACCAGTCGGGTCTTTTTTTCGAGGGCAACGGTGTACTTTTCACAGGATGAAAATATCAACCGATCAAACGTGAGCAAGTACATAATTGCAAATTTTATTTTCGTAAACATTTTGGTTTCCCTTTTGTATTGTTGAGGATTTTCGCTTACGCTCTTGATTTGGATTGCTGGCTGGTGATGGTTAGTTTTTTTTTTTTATCAAACGAAACTACTATGTTATTGGATTTTCACCTCAGCCAATCATATTACACCGTGCGACAAAACCAAAAAATTAAAAAAAAACACGAAACGAAGGACAAATATTAGTCAAACTGCGTTTTTAGTTTTTCTCCCTGACGTCAGGACTAAAAGAATACATATTTAAAAAATTCAATCTATATAATGTAGGATAGCAACGTGAGTAAGAAATTAAAGAAAAAATTCTGTAGAAAAAAAAAAAAGTTTTTTTTTTTTGGTACGAATAGGTAGCTAATAAATTTAGAATGACGAAACTCGAGAATATAGTCGTGTATATGTATATTAGTCTTTAGCATATATTTTTTCAAAAATAAATTTTGGAAATTTTTAAGGATAATGAAGGATAAATTTTTAAAAGATATTTTTTAATACATTGCAATGAATTTTTTAGATAAATTGTTTAATTGATCACATATTTGAAGTTTCAAAGTCCTTTAAAAGGAAACCTGACTTCAGAGAGAAAAATGAGGCTTTTTCTCTCTTTTCAATGAATGCTATTTTTAATGGTAGGCCCAAGTAAAGCGCACAACACATTTCTGGGATAGTTACCTATTCCTCTGTAGTCGTGTATAGCTATGATATTTTTCTGTGAAGAAAGGCATCCACAAATTTCGCCGACAGTGCGTATGAGTAATTTTTTATGTGCAATTATTTTTGATTTACAGACAACAATCCTGAGTGCAACCGAATAGTAGTAAGAACCTTTCAGCACTCAACCACAGTAAATTTCTATATAAATAAGTATATAAAATTAAAACAATAGTTGGCATTAAACTTTGGCTGTTTATTAGATATTCTTTGTTTGAAAACAGTGTGCGACAATTTGATGGCAATTCAAACCAGCCCGGAATTTGCTAATATTTTCTGAAAGTATATACGTTCAGTAATAAAACACTCGATAGATTTGCAAAAATGAGCTTGTATTTTTATCTTATGGCATACTATGTCCCAGCTAAGTGGTTTTCAAAAAAGCAAAAAAAACCTGTTCAAATAAATATTTGAGCGACATTGAAGGTTGAGACGTATCTACCCGTAGTAGGATTTGATTGGGAATATTTTCGTAAAGCACTTTAACCCATTATATCCTGACTGAAAGGGTCGTTTTGACCCTTACTTCAAGAAACCGCTCTAAAAGCAAATTTGGAAGTTCGTCAGAGGATTGATATCTTCTAGAAAATTATTCTTCGGATAATTTTACTGGGGGTCTTCTCAGGTAAAAACTTCATGTTACCAATGTAAAATCATTAAACAATAACATTAAAAAATCAAGAAGGGAAAACCCGATTTTAATGAATTTTTACACACAGAAAAATAGGTTAAAATCTTCGACGAAAATATTTGCAATAAAATTTAACTTTATTCACTCGGACATTTATTTCAACCATTACATAGAAACTTAATAGGCCTTAACGTAAAAATACGAGCTAACTTTTGCAAATTCATTCGAGAGTTTTATTACTGGATAGGTCTACTTTGAGAAATGAAATGTCCAAGCTGGCCATTTATTATTTCTTTATTATTTCTTTTGAGCATTTATTAACGGCAATAAAATTTTGCTGCATTTCAAATCAACATTAATTGTTCATTGGCATAAACAAAAGCCTTGAAGAGGCAAATTAATAGACACGCATAACAAATTGCAAAATGCAAAAATAAGCAAACATTGAATTAGAACAATCAAAATGAAATTTAAAGTGGCAGGAATCTATTAAGATAAATAAATACCAAAAATTCCATAGGAATAACGAACAAAAAATTAAATTCTTTATACATAGTACGAGTAAAAGTTGATTGCCTTTTCCGTATTTGTAAACAAGAAAGCAACAAATTGCATTAAAACAAATATTTAAATAAATGAACGCTTTGTATTTACAATAAGTGTTTTGAGAAAACCCACATTTTGTTGTTATTTTATTAAATTGTTTATGTTCGTGCAATTACAAAAGTGCCAATGATGAATAGCTGCGGTTAGTTGAAGCGCCGTTTGGACCTAATGCCGCTGTAGTAATTGGCTTTTATTAACCAATAACTTAAAATAAACCATTCTAACTCGATTTATTAGCCCATAATTGTCATAGCGACACACTATATAACTATGTATGGATGTATATTGATTCGTTGATTCATTGTTTGCGCTGGCACCACACCACAGTGTGTGTAAATTGTATGTACGAGGAATGAGCAAACTCCTTATTATAGCGCGTCATGGCCAGTGTTGCCACAAACTTTTTTTAATTTTTTTTTTAGCTAAGTCACTAGAAAAAGTTACCAAATTCAACAAAGATTACCAAACTTATTTTATGTGAGAACTGTACATATATGCATATTTCTGTCCATATGTATATATTAGAATACACCAAACTTTTCAGGCAATCAGCGCTTCATTCAGCTATAATTTTTATATCTGCGTGAGCGCCGAAAGCCACAACTTCAGAAAAGCTTGGTGAGGATTTCAAAACTAAGTGTGGCCTTAGAAACAAATTTGTCGATTAAGCGTCCCTTTGAGAAAACGGTACCATCTTATGGCTCAAAATGGTGCATTTTACATTTTCGTATACATTTCCATCCATCACAAAACAACTGAATGCATCTGATCATTCTCAGTGTCATGGATACGGTTCGTTGCAACAGAGGATTAGGTTAGGTTAGGTTAGGTTGGGCGGCAGTCATGACTAGGAATCGAAAAACACTGCAGTAGTCAGGAAGGCGGAAGCCTAACGATATGCCTAACTGTTCCGAATACACCCCACAACCAACTCTCTTTTCGAGCTTTGATCCGTCCGTGTAGACATGGATTGATCGTCTTTTCCTGACTGCGTCCACTGACCATTTCTCCTTCAACAGAGGATAAGCAAGCGCATAATAATTTCCCGTAGAGAGGATGTCGTTCGGCCACTGAGATCATCCGACTTGGCCCCATTGGACTTTTTTTTTGAGGCCACTCAGATAACTGTAATTATGCGAATAAATTCTAAACTTTGGATCACATTTGTTCAGTTGAGGCCAATATACATACATACACGTGTCAACAAGTGGCCGAAAATATCTCAAAAACTCAACGCTTGAAAGCAGTCATGATAGCTTTCGACTGACGTATAGACAAAGGAAGCACCCACTAAGTTCCGTAGATTTTTAAACGAGAACATACATATTTACATAGAATTCTACTCATATGGATGCCGGGGTACACAGGAATATTGCTGGCGATTGCAAAGCTGGCGAACGGACAAGGAAAGTTACGCCCACCCTAAACCATCCGGGAAAGAGCACGGTAGATATAGCAATAGCCACTTTCAAGCAGTTTGTAGTAATGACCAAGGAACGCTGGAACAATTTTTCACCTTGCGAAACTTTGAGTTTCCTAATTTGGAATCAAAACCTGTATTGACCTACCTATGTGACATGTAGGAGCGAATCGAAAAATTACCAAATTGAAAAATAAATGACCAAATTACCAAATGTGAGAAATAAAAAAAAATACAAATTTTAGTAAAAAAATTAGCAAAGCGGCAATGCTGGTCATGACCTTTTACGAGCAGCCTATCTCAGTGTTGGCGTTAAATATTTTCAGAAAGTCGCAAAAAAGGGGTCATTGACGAAAAGGGTCACCATATTATTTTTGTTTTTCTTTACTAGTAAAAGAATAAATCTGTTGAATTTAAAAATAAAATAGCGGGAAAATTTTTGCACAAGAGCATACACATAAATCTAGTTGCTGCTAGGAGAAGAGTTGCAATTCCTTTGAAAGAGATGCATTTTTTCGTAATTATAGGAGGAAATATTTTTTATTTGCATGGTTATGATAACATTTCCTAAAATACCTCAGAAAGGGGGCCAAGGTCGCACATAATTTTGGAGTCAAAGAGTCAAAAAATCAAATCTTTCAAAAAGTCGGGTCAAAGGGAATGGGCGCTTAAAAAGGGTAAAATTGCCCCTTTAGTCGTACAACGGCAACACTGGCCTATCTCAGCCACATTTTGTCTCCCTTTCGAATGTCATAATTTCAAATGTCCACACGGTTGGTTGACCGTCAAGCCTGCGTGTGTGCGTTTACCACTAACCGCTAGCTTACTTATCATATGCATGTGTTACTGCATTTCAGAAGTCCAACGTTGCTTGCAGTAAATTGGCTATACATACATATGTACACATATATATATTCGAGTCCATAGTACTTGCTAGTGAATGCTCATATCAGCAATAAATGCGATGCCAAAACAGTCCAACTGATATACTCACTCATAAATGTACGTAACGGCACCCATGCAAACATATGCACATTGCTGTACATACATATGTACGACTAAATATACGCAAGTAAGCTGAAAATGCTTCGTTGGTTGGCCTTTCGTTGTGTACGCATCCACACACTGAGTCAACATATTTTGCATGGTGGTCCATGTGCCAACAGGATACATCAATATCCTGTCATTCAGCAATGGCATTGCATGCTGTGCTACTGCCAGCGTCTGTGTGTGATGTGCGCCAATGTAAATGTTTATTTTCCAGCAACCGAAGTAGCCTCTGTTTCCATGTACAGATTTATCGGTAATTTAATTTAACAAATATTTTTACAAAGTGATTAACTATAAAGCTCAGCTGCACTCTAAAAAGTTATTGCTGCAATGCAATCAAATTCTTGCGTTTTTATGGTCATATTCTCAGCACACAGTGGACCGAGTAGATATTGCAAACGACCGCGGATATACGTTCTCCTATAAACACTTCATTAAATTAAAAAAATGTTGGTACATAAAATATTGGTTGGTAGTAGCCTTTCGTGAGTATAGGCCAAAGATTCAACTAATGCTCGAAGCGTTATTTTGGCAAGTTTTTCTGCTTGAAACTACACAAAAAAAAAAAAAATTTAAAGATTTCTCTATGAATAGTGACTAATCGTGGGAATCGAGCAGACGAAGAAACAAAGAGTAAAATTTCGTACTGATTGGAGTTTCACCAACGAAAATATTTGACTCTACATTACCAAGTTTGGTACATGTATGGCTAGTGAAAGAATAAAAATATGGCTATTCCACCACTTAAGGGGTTATTATAAACCAGTATGTCTATAAGGCTTCAGCTTCCACCACCTCGATCTACGACTTTAGTAGCAAAGTTATATATATTTAGTGCATCAGCGGGGTATGATTGAATGGCTCTTTGAGTTGCGATTCCGAAGAATTTACTAGATCTCAGCTGAAGTAGTATATTCGACGGGAAGCCAAATGCGTTCCCGCGGACGGAGGCGTAGATAATTTTTGCCCACGGCCTTCAGATTAGCTCCCTTCCGGACTTCTTCAACTAGGACGACTGACATGTTATAGAAAGTCATCGACCACTCGTTGACGAAATGATACACTTAGAAAGCCTGTGTGACATCCCGGACCCGCAGCCTTGGAGGTGGCCTAAATTTTCACTGCTTCCATACACGATGCTCGGAACAATTTGTGGTAATGAGATGCTCATCGTTTTAGATAGAGAACTTTGGCGCTGGTCCAGTCTAAAGCCTTTTCTCCAGGGCCGCTGGCCATTGACTGAGTTTCATCCTCGCCGCTGAGCACCTTTTTGATTCACCTGATCCTGCGAGCGTACCCCATATCTATTAAGTATGCATATTAATTTTATTCGGGTTAACTTAGGTTGGGCGACCATCCCTTGTGGCACTCACACAGATCCGGGACCTTTTATAAAACCACATGAGCTTTGCAGTTATCTACCTTCCCCTAAAGCGACTTGGTTCCCAGCTAACTAAAGGATAAGTTCCGAATGTGTAATTTTTTCATCAAAATATAGCCCTCGCAAGTCCACCGTCAGCCACGCTGACCACAGTATTTTTGCGAGGAACACCTTTCCTCAAAAATACTGTGGTCAGCGTAGCTGGAGTTGGACTTACGAAGGCTATTTTTTGTTGAAAAAATAACATCGACGTCGACGTCGACAACCATAATAGGGCCGATTAAGAAAATGCTTATTTCTCTCCAATTTAGAGGAAATTAAAGATATATGCGCGGGTATCAGCTAGTTTTCTATAAGTTGACCGCAAATATGAAACTCTCATTCAATATCAGTAGGACATATGTATGCAAGAAGATCTCTAAAAACTCGCACAATTTTCTTAGGAGTATATTGAAGAGCTAAGCGTCGCACTGTGTGGAAAACAAACTTTGTTTGTTACAAAATGGAATACCTCGAGAACGAGAATATGTAGCTGGCGAAATAAAGCTTTTTAAATGGAAATTTAGGCGAAAATGACCTTAAAAAAAAGACCTTTAAAAATAGAATGTTTGAAATTGTTTCCTTTTTCTGACCTGGAAAGCGAATGCTGTAAACTTTTGGAAAACTCTTAAACACATGTTTTTGTTGTTCTTGCGTCACGAATCCGTTTCCAAGGTCGCAAGGACCGAAGACCGCATTTAAATTTTTTTTTAAAGTTCATTAGATGAAGTTCTGAGTTAAACCAAAATCAAAACTTTTATTTCGTAAGGTCATTTTAAAGAACTCATTGTATGTAAACATACCTCGACTTTAAATTCTACCTTCAAAAGTAAAATTTTGGACTTTTTTTCTGGTTAAAGGTCATTTTAAATGTCAAAATAATCTTTTTATCCAACAAGACTGTTTTTTCTTAATTGCTCATCTCAAAAGCTTTAAAAACCAGTTAAATTTAATTCACTATCTCTTCTATCTCGTTTTCGATATATAAGATTTTGTCAAACAAAATTTTATTTTCCGCGCCGCCAAACATCAAATCCATCGAAACTAGCATATGCACCCAAATAAAGTAAAATATATAAATAAACCGGTTTTTCTACAAAATTAAGTAAGTTTACAAGGTTTACATGGTTACGAGGCATTTACGCGTTTAGACGAATTGCTCTAAAGTTTTCTTGAAAATTATATTTTTGTACTATTCAGAAAAAACGTTTAGCTACCAACAACAATCAACAAACTGGTAAGATTGTACAAACAAGGCAAAAGGATTCAATGCCAAGCACAGCTACTAAAAATGAAAATCGCACTCTGCACACAAACACCGTAACCAAACCACCCACACAAACATATAAAACGAAAATAAAATTAAATTTAAAATGCTCACACCTGCTTACCACTTCAATTATACAAGTCGTCTATTTCCGTTTGTTAGCGTTTGTTTGTTTGTATATAAAAATAAGCAAAGCAGAAATACTGAAATTACGTGTCAAAGCACGAATTTCCATTTTCAATAAACGTCCAATAAATGTTTGCAGTTACTACTATGTTTGCTTTTGTCGTCCGTCTACGCGTCATGTTCTACTTTGTTTTGTTTACGTCCCATGTACTCGTACTTCGTTAGTCAGCATACGCCCACACCTACATACATAGTTCGTTCACAAATTGAAATGTTATTTGTGTCTCTGTTTCCAGCATATCCACATGTTGCACGAGGAGCGCTCCGCCTCGATTTCGGAACGTTGTACACGTAGTCGCATCAATTCGGCAATCTTTGTATCGTCCGAGGGTAGAGGATTTGACTCCATCGAGTTTTTGCGTCGACACGGCTCACAGAGTGTGCTATGTCGAAAAGCGCGCAGCGCAGAGAATATTACCGACAATGAGCGCAAGGTGGGTATCAAAACATACTTATTTACTACTTACCAAGAATGATAGAATACAAGATTGCGCCGATCAGAGAGGATTTTTGAGAATAACTTTTGTGTGACGTCACACTGGTGCAATTGCGAGAGAGAAATGCCAAAACGTGAGCAAGAATGGAAGAAGAAGAAAAAATGTTGCAAGGAAAATGTAAACAAGATGCACCAGTGTGACGTCATGTAAACGACGATTCTGTCAAATTCGTTAAGAGAGGAATAGCGGTCCGAGATCGGCGCAACCTTTATATTCTCTCAATCGTGACTACTTACTTTACTTTTAACTCATTTTATTCCAACAGAAAAGTTTCTCGGACAATAACCGACCGTGGCGTACTGACGAGAATAATGACAGCGATCCGAATGCAGCGAATAAACGGCAAGACGATTGTGATGGCAGCGCCATAGAATTACGCGAATGCCGTCCTAGCGCTAACAACAATTTCGCAGACGGTGCCGCATGCGGTGGCGAGTCACGTACCCTCTCAGTGCTCACCGCCAACACCAACTGCGATCACCCATCCACCTCAGCAGCTGCAGCAGCTTCAATGTCCACCACGAATGTGGTTGTGGGTAGCATCTCGCTGGAGACGCCACCTTCACACATCAGGGAGAAGCTGCACAATGGTAGTGCCGCCAACACAACAACCACCGCCAATGTCGTCAATGTACCCAACGGCGAGAAACGACAGCGTCCAAATACCTTTGCAGGTATATCAACCAGAAGCTCCACATCGCGTGGCTCCACCGACACTGTCGAGGAGTTAGTGCTTGTGCCGACGACTGTAGTTGCCACTTCCGCGCTGCCACCAGAAATTGTCGCTACAAATCGTTCACGCACGCTAGTACGTCAACGTTCCTCAACCGCATCCGCATCACCGCACCCAAGTCCAAAGTCGCACGCGCACACGCTCAAAAATGCACGTCCCAAGATTGCGGCGCTGCCGATGGTGTCGGTATCGGGACCATCACCACCACACGAAAAGCCGCTGCCGCAAGCAACAACAACGGAATGCTTGTAACAAATGGCAGCCGAAACATTTATTTAAGTAGAGTAAAAAAAAAATAGCAACGGTGACACAGAAGGTAGGAGAAGTGTTTTGATAAGAGGACGCAATCGGGCGATGGATGGGCGGCAGGGAAAAGCAGTTGGTTGGTTGGTTGCTGCAATCAGTTGGTTAAACTATGCATAAGTACAATTGACGCGCCTGTCTCTGTATGGGAAAACAAACATACATACGATAATCTGTCCTATATTCTTCCTAACTTCAAGCTCACGATTTAAGCTCATACACTTGCAAATGTTTCGGCTATAATTGGCACAGTTGGGGGTGGTAACCCTCAGCTCTAAACTAAATTTAAAAAAAAAAAAAAAATTATCAAAATCGACTGAACTATTCGTAAATACTAAAATATCATAAAAATATGAACAAAAAAAAAGCAAATGGTATTCCCAAAAGTACATACATAATCTTATAATAGTCATTAGTTTGTAAAATGTAACCCGAGCCAATAGAAGATCGGCATAAAGCTTTAACAAGTCACTTGAAAACTTTCAAGCTTTAATATTTAAAAGTACAGTAAATATGTAACGACTAAATACTCGTATTTATAATATTTCGATATGTCAATGCCTATTTATTAGTTTAAAGATATACGCGAATGTTTTTTTTCGGTCCAAAATGAAAATTTCGTTGTCGGTCACAAGAAAATATGGTAACATTTTTGTCCGCTACATTTTTTTTTTTAATAAACAATTAAATATAGCAAATGAGAAACCAACGTTGTGGCACAATCAATTTTGATTTTGGGCAATTTTTTTGTTCACAGTATCACTCATTTTCTTCCGTACAAAGTATGTTCGACAATTTGTCTGCATGGAAAAAATTAACGAAATATTCAACAAGCAAAAAATGCCTAAGATCAACTTCAAACTTGCGCCTTTTATACTAAACTTTAATTGGGCACAGGGTTGTTTTTTATTTGGCATATTTCACTGTTTATTAAAAGAGGAGCAGAAAAAGATGTTTTCTAACGCTGCCTGAAAAGTTAATATAGAGGGTTAAAATTTCGCAATAATTTTTTTTTTTTTACCGACAACGAAATTTTCCTGTGGGACCGAAAAAAATTGCCGTTATTGTACATAGTCTAATGTATACGTATGATCAGTACTATTGTATATGTTTATGGGGCGTTGCATACCAAAATGGACGGGGTTCACGCTTCATGTGTTTGATTTGTTTCAAATTTTGGGGGTTGATGGACAAACACAAATAATAAAAAATATTAAATTTGAGCATGATTCATATATTTTTAAAAACTTTTCCACACAAAAACAAAAACAAATCGATTTTTTAGTTTTCCAAATATCTCGGGAACGGGGCGAGGAAAAAATTAAAAAAAAATCGCATGCACATATCAAAATTCTCTATGAAAAACAAAAATTTTAATTTTATTTCGTGAAAAATTTTTCACATACAAATTTTTTGGTAAAAAAATTATGGCCAAATTCTTAAAAAATAAAGTAGGTTTAAAGAGATTTATAAAGTGACGTTTTCATACATTTTTCAGTTTATAAACCTTTTTTAAAACTACTTTATTTTTTATGAATAAGGCCATTAATTTTTAAAAATATGCCATCTCAAAAAAAATAAAAAAATATCACAAAGGTAGCTCTGAGTATTGCGAAATATTTAAGTATAGTATTACGGGATGCACTCTACAATAATTTGAGTTATCAATTTTTTACATCGAAGTTGAGTAAAACGATTACATTACAAATTAACAAATTTTTTTTTTAGAACTTTTTTGAGTATGTAGTTTTGTAGCCCTTAAAATTTTAGTATAATAAAATGAAAGTTTTACGCGATTGCAAAACTGGCGTAATTTTTTTTTAAGTTTCTTCCATAAGAAAAAAATGCAAAAAGCCGTCAGCATAAAAAGTATTAAAAATCAACGCAATTTTGCGGTAGCTTAAAACTTGCACTTTATTATACTAAAATTTTATGGGCTACAAAACTACAGATTCAAAAAACTTCTAAACAACTTTTAAAAAGTTGTAGAAAAAATTAAACAAATTTGTAAATTTGTAATGTTCTCATTTTACTCAACTTCGGTGTAAAAAAAAAATTCATAACTCAAATTATTGTAGAGTGCACCCCAGAGCTACCATTGTGATTTTTTAAATTTTTTTTGAGATGGCATATTTTCAATTTGTATATGAAAAATTTTTCAAGAAAAAAATTTTTTTAAATATTTATTTTCATAGAGAATTTTTATGCGTGTATGTGTAATTATTTCAAATTTTTTCGAGATATTTGGAAAATTATTAAATCGATTTGTTTTTGTTTTTGTGTTGTAATGTTTTTAAAAATGTATTAATCAAGCTCAAATTTCATATTTATTTATTATTTAAGTTTATCCATCAATCCTAAAAATTTTAAATTTTGGTATGGAACGCCCCTTATATCTTTCTTTAAAGTAAAGAAAAGTTTCGAATAAGGTAGCAACCAAAAAACAAAACAAAAAACAAATCTAATAATATAAGACAAATATGATAAAAAAAAACCCGTTCAACCTTATCATGAGTTTCATTTTCCCCGAACCGGTTCACTTTTCACTGTTGGTTTCCATGTACTATTTACTATGAGCAGATGAAAAATTTCCAGTTACATTTTTTCCGGCGAAACTCAGGATAAGGCAGTATATAAAAATATGCACTACAAATGTACTACATAAAAGAAAAATTAGGGAGTTTAAAGTGTAAGTTTTCGAATTGCATTCGTTTGTTTTTCGAATCCAAACTCTTTAGTACTTAGTTTTTTTATTACATACAAATTTTTAATGTACCGAAATAGATGTATTTTAATATAAAAAAGGTGTAGAATACACTATGTAGTATATAAATAAGGGTGGCCCATAAAATAAAACAATTTTTTGCGAAATACGGTATGAAACCAATTCCTTTTTTTCTTAAAATTTTTTCATTCTGTTGGCTGACGATAACCCGTTGCCGACTTCACTATGCACTTCTTATACACGAACGATTCGACAAGTCGACTAGAGTCATTGGGCCTTATGCATAAAAAGTGAGCTTAAGCTCAGACTCAATTTTTGCACTGAAAGGGTGAGCTCAAGCTCAAGAATTTGTACTGAAAAACGAGTCGGAGCTTAAGCTCACTTTTTATGCATGAGGCCCATTATCTCTTCTCGCTAAAATTTCTAAGCTTTCGCTGTTGAGAAGTAATTTTTACTTTACTGTTACCTTTGACAGCCTACTCTCCTTATCCGCGCACACAACTGCAGTACAGAGCCGCAACAAGTTCCTAAAGTCGCTTCCCGACAGCCCCTGGGGCAAAGACAAAGAAACGTTGTTGGTAACATACAATGCAATTGGTCGACGTAAGGGAGCACAAAAAAATGCTCAGCAGGCAATTTCTGGTGGAGTGAGCACCCCGACAGATCCTTGCTCGAGTAGGAGCCTCCACCCAGGCACCTCAGGGGGCACCTTTTCGTATACATGGACGCGGTCCAGAATTACATATATCGACCAACCACTGGACCCGAGGACGTACCGACGAGTCGGTCATTCGGTCCCATTCGTTACTCATTCGTTTTGCTTTCTTATTCATCTTGGAAAATGCAGAACAGACTTCCCGATTTTTGTTGCCGATGATGTCGATATCATCAGCATACGCCAGCCTGAGCTTTTGCTTTTACAGCAAAAAATCATGTCCATAGCATATCCCTAAAGTGGTCTTGGAGGATCAAGGTTGAGGTGGCAAAATGGATAACGATCATCAGCTGGTCCTGCATCCATGCAGTATCAATAGATGCTGTTGGCTAGGAGGTGAGTTTTCCACTGGAGGGCACATGAAGTTTTGTGTTTCTGCTGCAGGTCTCTCGCTTCGGTTAGATGGATATGTGGTACAACGTGGATTCAAAAAATAAACTATGTCCTTTTAAAATCTGTCCCCTTCAATACAATATTGAACAAATAACTGTTAGACAAAAACATAACCGATTTCAATGCTCACATAAAAATTTACCGTTAGTCTATTCATGACCAAACGATCGGAACTCAACTAAATTAGTTTGAGACCACCCCGAGGTACCACCTTTCCGATGAATTGATAACCTCCTCTTTCTTGAAGTCGGTTAAAAACTAAAAACATAAACTGACAGCAGTTGAGCTCTATTGAAAGGTTTCCTCGGTACAAGTTTATTGTTAAACTTCAAGTCGGCACGGGCTATCATGATTCTGCAGCAAATTAACCTTATATATGTACATTAGAGTGCATCACTCTTCAAACAAAACCTAAAATTGGCACTGTTTTCCATCGGAATTATAAGACTTCCGTCAAAATAATTGGGAACAATATTCAGATTTCCGTCCAACCCATTCGAAAATACCCCCAAAATCTAGTTTTTAAATATACAAAGAGTTTTCTAAAATATTTTTTTATTCCAATTACCTCAGATGATTGAAGAGTTCAAGGTTCAAAGGTCTATATAAAAAGCTTAAAAAATTTATTCACGGAATCAAAATGAGATTTTTTGAGGTATTTTTAAATGGGTCTAGGTCAGGTAAATCTCGGTATTTTTCCGTATAGTTATGTAATAAATTTTGTAGTTCCGCTGGAAAAACCGCAACTTTTTTTGGTGATGCACCCTGATGTACATACAAATATGTATGTATGTACCGAAGTAGGCCAAAGAACAAAAATTGAGATATGCATATCGAATTTCTCAAAAAGATATTTTTGGAACACTCTAATGTACATAAATTCATCTAAAATATGTATGTATTAAAGCATAAATTTTTATATTCATATATAGCATGTGTCTAGTGTTTTGTATTACTAAAATATTGTGTGTAGGTGTGATTGTAATACGACAGGGAATCCTTAGGAAATGCACTAAAATTAAGACTACTGGTAGATATAGAGTGAAAGAAAAAATTATTACAAAGAATCATTTCCTTCAGCATTTGGACCGTTTAATGTTTTCGTTGTTGTTGTTTTCGTTGTTGTAGCAGCGTTACTTTAAGCCTGCATAGATCTGTTAGGCTGCCTAGAATTGTCACGAACAGCATCATCTTACAGCAGTCGCAGATACAATGCCTTTTCGACTAGATCGTATCAAAGGTATATTGTTATTTGAATGAGAGTTTTTAAGCTGGCGAGTGAAGAGGTCGTTTGTAAAATAAGATGTGGTAGCGACTGGGCTCATTAACAGATTAAATGCCAATCCATGCATTAGCCTATCCGATTCAGTGGCTGTGTGATGTTGCGTCGATTTTCGTCGTCGTGTTCGCGGAGATGCAGATGACTTTTTTGTATTGAAAAAGCGAGTAAGGCCGGATGGATAGCCAACTGAGACCATTCGACATTTCCCGAGTTTATTCATTTGCTTGCCCAGTGTGTAGTGTCTTGTGAGGACACCTGTTAATATTCTAAATAAGTGTCTCTTTTGGAAGGCTTATTATATCTCTCGTCGCAGTTGGCTGTCACGTGCATCTTTATGCTGGGAATTTCTGTGCATCAGCGGTGAGCCTCTCTTCATACCAGTACTCAGAGAAATTTGGGAAAATTCTAGGGCATCCCCTACGATGACGTTATGATGGAATCCCGTCAGATTACAACAAAAACATTATAGTTAAATTATAAAATTATAACAAAAATATCCATTTAAAAATATCTCTTTTTATGCATAGATATAGGAGTGTATATCAAGCTATGATTTTCTCAATCATTCGAGTTCGCAGCTCCCATATTCGTTTATACGAATAAAATTGTCTCACGGTCATGGAAAGTATAGCTGTTCGAATTTTATCTACCAAAAATGTCCTTAAATTTACAATAATCCGCAAACACACTTCAAAATAAAGGGAAAATATTTTACAGGCTTGTAATTGACCTCATGAAACAACATCTTTTCACTGTTAAAAAGGAATTAAAGGAAATTAAAAATTTCGACCCGCACTAATGTTAACAATATTTTATATCGTTTAATATTTTTATTTTCTTTATTTTGACCATTTCGGCTATTTATTATACCCGTATGTTGAACCCATCGTGGGTTCGAATTTCATCAAGTCTAGGGAATTCAATCACTGAACTGGAAAAGTAACGAACGCATTTACTTTGCATGCACTTTGGATAAGTATAGACTTTCGTAGTTAAAATAAGGGAGACACAATAAAAGCAAACCAAGGAGCATATCAGAATTGTGTAGAGGAGATGCGAGTAAATGATTGCAATCACAAGTACTTATACAAGGTGTCCTAGACCACTCGTCCACCACCTCTAAAATGAAGGGGAATGTTTTTTTTATTGAAAAATGCAAAACTATGTCCTACCAAATCGGAAATGCTCTATAATTTGGTGGTATACTGACTACCGGTTTCGACCGAAATTGGGTTAAATTGACTGGAACTAATTTTTTTTTTAATTAGACATACATGTTTTTACTACAGATTCGGATTCTGAGGTTAAAAATAGGTACCTTGGTTCTAATTTATTCAGAAATTCAGCTATGAAATTTTGTAGAAATTCTGGTGTTGCATATTTCACTGGGCAATATTTTCTTACATGCTTTTGAGATGGTACTAAATTTATTGGTGTTCGGTTTCGACGGGAAATGGATGGTTAAATAGACCGAAAGTCCATTATTTTAACCGGAAGTCCATTCTATAAAAAAAGTTTCCGACAAAACTTATGAATTTTTGTCCGCATAATGCAAATCAGTGGTAAACAAAAAAGTTTAACCAACATCTTGGCGGAATCGGAAGTCGGTAGTAGTAGTATTTTTTCAATAAAAAAAGTTTCCTTCCATTTTAGAGCGGGTGGACGGGTGGTCTAGGACACCCTATTTATGGAAACTAGATTATGACAAAAAACGATTCCTTTTATACTTGAGTATATATAAATAGGTTCATTTATGTATGTCATTGTAGGTGGAAATAAAATAAGTTTTGCACATAAAAGAATTTCGAAGACATAAACCAATGAAGTCGATTACATAAATGTAAACACAAAAAAAAATTTTAGGAGATAGTCTTAGAAATCCCAAAGGTTTATTAGTTAAAAAAATAAATTTAATTAAGAACAATTGTACATAAATTAAATTTAAGTATGTATAGACATACCTACAATATTCGTAATTATAAAGGAAATAATAGAAAGTTCAGGGTTCAAAAGGTATGCCAAACTCCAAGCTCAACCATTAAGGATAAATAAAATAAAAAGTATCTTACTCAAATAACTACTTCTACACACATACAATGTTCACAAACTAATAGTTAGATATGTTTTTAGAGATAGCTAGAATTTCTCGCCGCAAGCACTAAATTATTTCAAATTGAAATTATAGTATTAGAAGCCAAGTAGAACCCTGCGCCAAAATCGATTTCACAAGATATTTTTGTATAAGTGCTTGTATATTTAAATACTTATTATCTATATACATACATAGTACATACTAAATTAGCGAAACTTACCATGACGTTTATATATGAAAAACGTATAATTTTTATGTATGGTACAAAAAAAAAGAAAATTAAAAAAATGTGGTATTAGCTTTACTATCCTCTATTAGGCACATGTTTTATATATCTATCGCTCATTTAGTAAAAGATTGTCACAACTCAAATACGGCATTTCTGAGGAACTGCTGCAGAATTGGGCATTACATATGTACTTAATTAAAATATTTCTGTTTAGTGTAAAAAAATCAAGCTAAAGTCTTGTTTTTTTTTTAGTAAATGAGCGATATTTACATATCTGTGCTATATGATAATTCATACATCCTAAAACATCGTAGCTAGTTTAGACTTATACATATGTATGTACATATACAGATGTAAATATGTATTCAAAATTGATCAAAAACAAACAAAAAAAAACTATCTACTTACAGACAGACACCAACAAATGGATTTGATTTTTAGCAAAATACGAATATAAAGGATATATGTATGTATACATGTATATTAGGGCGGGTCAATTTGTATGGGAGATGGGATATTTTCGACTATAGGCGTATAGCATAGGAGAATTCTACGTGTAATTCTGAGCAAATTCGCCAAAGCAACTATGGGTCTAAAATTAATTTGGAGTTTGCCAAATTGCCAACATAGGTTTCTTTTACTTAGCATTTTGCTGTAAATAGTGTCATAAAGAAGTGCTTAAATTAGTCTTTTTTGCACCGAAATGAAGAGTGGGAAAATACCTTTCCACTGATACCTCATAACATATCTAAATCGGAATAGCTTTGGACCAGTTATTCAAGTTTTTCTCAAACCAATCTTTGAAAAAAGTTAAAAAAACAGCATCAAAAGTCTCATTAAAGATAAATCCATAAATATATTTCTTATAAATATCTTATTATATTAAACGAGCAATTCTTATATATATGTATATATATATACATATATCCATAGGGTTCTCGGAAACTGCTCTAACGATTCTGATGAAACTTTGTACACAGATAATGTTTTAGATTCTAAGGTTATCTGAATAGGCATTATCTCCGAGAAGACTAGTGTAAGGTTTCCACCTATTCGAAATTAGTTAAAAATTAATTAAAACATCATAATATGGGTATCATATGGAATGTAATTTATAGATCCCTAATTTGGAAATATTTTTAATAGGGTTTCCCCCTATTTTGAATCGCATATTTATTTAATTTTTTGTTTAGAAAAAAAGTTTAAACATTACTATTTATGGGTATCAAGAGAAGGTCCTTAAACAATGCTTTTCCTATATACAAAATGTTATCTCTTAGGATAATAGTGTAAGGTTGCCACTTTTTTCGATTCTACATAATTTATCAAAACATCGCAATATGGATATCAAATGAAAGGTATTGCTGATAACTTTAGTCAGAAAATATTTTTCATCAGGGTTGCCACGCTTCTATGTAATACAAATTTTTATTTTGTTAATTTCAATAAAATTTTTTTTATGTATACATAGTACATATACGCCCAAAATATGTACCTTTCCAGCGTATTTTGGAGGAGGTTTGCCACCTAAATTTTAGAATAAGGAAGTTACTTAGTAGATATCGAAATCCTATTTTTTTTTTGTTTATTTCCAAAAAATTTTTTTAAAGCTATCCAAATCTTGAAAACTGTAAAAAGTATATGCACTCCGGGCAAAGCGCGCTCAACCTGGTACTATTTCTTATAACAAAAAAAAGAAAAACCTTGTACGACGTTTTTATACAAAATTTACGACACTACAGCAAAATTGTAAGTAAAAGACTCTTATTTTCGCAGTTTGGCAAACCCATGGTTTCTTCGGCCGGAAAAATTGGCCCGCCCTAATGTACATATACATATGCCTATTCTATATATTTACATGCCTACCAGCAAACACATACACACAAGTATATTCAGATTTATATACATGTTTATATTTGAATGTAGAATGAGAAAACAAATCTTTAAAGTACATACATATTTATGTAAGTACATATGGAAATATCGTTTTGACTTCTACAGCTGACTATGGAAAAGAGAATAATCTAGAAGCAGACCAATGCAGCAAAGCCTTAAAATATGTACATAAATACAATTACAATATCTACATAACAGCTCCCCGCCCCTCCCCCTACAAATACTTTTATATAATAAATTTTGTCAACACCTCAAGTAAATGAAGCCTTAAAGTTTACAAATCCTAAGAAAAAATCTTTGCCGAGAAATGATATTAGTTCATATAATTTTAAAAACTCACTCATACTTTTCTTGAAATATCTGCAATTTAATTGTTATTGTATTTTTTTTTTACTACAATAGTGAGAAATGTTTGCGATATGTATTTTCGTTTTCGTCACACGAGTAGAAAACTGTCTGGCAATTAAAACTATCGGTTTGCATTGGTGTAAACACCGTATATTATGTATTAATAATTACGTAGATATATAATTGAAAATAATTAATACATATCGGTAGCTTAGAGTGCAAAGTTGCTAGGTCCATTTTTTTTTTAATTTCACAGGAGAGGAAAAAAACTTCGTCCTTCCTTTAAAACCAAGTAAAACTCCATACGAATTAGAAAGATTCGATCTTTAATAAAAGATTTCGTATTATTTTGGTTTTGTCTCATTTTCGGTGCCTCTTTCGGATTTGCAAATTTGCCTTTCATTGAATATAAAATGAGAAAAAATAAAACAAGTACCTTAATCCTTTTCGAAGCGATGCATTTTTAATATCCCTTGCTTCCTATATCAAAATATGAGTTTTCATAAAAAGTACGGCTAGCAACTTTTCACTCTAAGCTAGCGATCTAATCGTACTATTTATGTGTAATATGCGGCTCATTTATAACTGTGTTCTCAAAGCTCATATATGTATGTATATATGTACATATGTATGTATTGATATATCGTTACCTTAATAAATATAGAAAGATCCTAACTCATTTTCTTTTGAAATTCTGCTCTGCACAAAACTCAGTAGATTACTCACTAAAGGCTAAATCGAATATAAAATAAACTATTAGGTCGAACAATTAGTTTCTATGTTTATTAAAAATCCGTCAGAAAATCGCAACTGAATAATTTTAGTTTGTATACAGTTTGAAAACTAATTTGTAGCGCAGCACAAATGTCTGATAGGACCTTTCTATATTAAGGTAACGATATGTAAATATTAATTTTTATAACCAATTATAGTATAATTGTCATTCCAAAATTGTCCACTTATAGATTAAAAAAAATCTTGTGTTTATTTTTTTTTTTTCATTTAATACATATGTATGTATGTAGATTGTTTGCGAATTTAATTTAATTAAAGTTAGATATTTAATTTCAATTATTTTATTTCGATTCATTCCATTTAATTTGATACTATTATTTTTTATTAATTATTATATTTTATATTACCTCATTTTATTTCTATTTACCGATTTTTTTCTGTGTCAATTCAAAAAGCCAAGTGGAGCGAAGTCCTTCACCACCTTGTCGCTTTTCTTGTTGTACAGCACTTCAAGCTTCTCAAATAATATTCCCTTAAACTTTCGCCGGTGTCATCAAAGGAGATCTCATTCTAGGAAAAAATTTTATTTTTTTATTTTTCATTTTATTTTATTTTTTTTTTCATTTTGTTGTATATGAATTTTAAACAACAACAAACCCGTTACTTGATTGTTCAACGAAATATTGACAAAAAAAAAGAAATAAAAACCAGCCGTTTATTTCGAAAGTGGCATAAGTCATTTCATGCCGTTTAACTACACTGATCATTTAGCTCCATCTTAACGCGTGTGTTATTCGTTAAACTTCATCATTCAAAATGAAATGAAATGAAAAGCGACAAGTGTTTCCTATTAGTTTATGACGGCAGAACGATTTACAGATGCATTCAGTTAGTAGTAACCAACCATTTGAGCACGAGAGGTGGAATTGACTTATAACACTTTCAAAATAAACGGATCAAAAAATAAAACAATATTTGTGTAAATGTAATTTTTATTATGTACATATATATCTCCCATCTATAAACCTGTATGTACATACAACGTATGTAAGTTAATAATGTAGGTATATTCGTACATTATGTCCTATAAAGCACATAAAAGTAACAACAACAGATTATTCTAAAATTATTCAAATAGCTTTACCCATGTCCAACAGAGTCCATGTAAAAATATTGTGTATTTTTACCTTTTAATAAAAAATTATGTCTGTTTGTATATAAAATAATCTACATATTTACAATTATATATGTACAATTAATTAAAAATGGCATAAAATGTAATTGATTCTTTTAATCAATTATATTCTGTGAAAGAAAATGGTTTTCATATCCCAAAAAATTGTAGGAACTTAAATTCCAAAAATTTTTAAATAATTACACTGGTTTACACCAAAAATGTTCTATAGATGCCACTACCCAATTCCTATGCAGAATTGCCCGGTGTTTCCGCAAATCGATATTTTTTCTATGGATAACTTTTCTATATTTGAAATTTACTTTATTTCTTTATTTTGCTTTATTTTTTTATTTTTTTTTATTTTTTTGCGATCAAAATTAAAAATTAATGCGAAAAATGGATTCTCTGACCCAAAAAACCCCCGTATACACATTTTCAATAATATTTTTTTGTCTTTGAAATGCATCTAAGAGGTCGTTTATTTGGTATTTTTGAAAATATCTACCAAAAAATTTTGGCAGGCTCGAAAATGATTTTAGAGGTATGGTTCCTTGGGCGAAAATGTTTGTTATGGTCCATAGTACCAGAATCGCAAGGATATGAATCAACTTTTTTAATTGACCCACCCTAATATATATATGGTTTATGGAGAATTTTGTTTGCTTTATTTGGTGTATCTCGTATTACGATTATTCAGTTTGTTTAGGCGCGTCTGCTAACACCAGGCGCCTAAATACATGCTATGTACTGCTGCATGTGCAAAAATTTCCTTTATGCAATTTAGGAAATTTTTGCACATGCACTTCTCAACTGCCAAGTAATTGAACTTTCTTAAGTTTCAATAAGATGGCACTTCAAAGTATGCTCGGCCTAGTCTGATGCATCCTCCGGACACTGCTTCCGGAGCATTTTGCGGACTCTGCATGACTTACAACCATGCAGAGGTGGCAAACGAACTTTGCCATTGGCCACAGTGCCTACCCACCATTTTTGAACCAATAAATATTTTTGTTTATATACATACATGCAAACATACTGGTCTCCCCTCTCACTGAGTTATTCACAGTTGGTTCGTAAGATATACGTGATTAAGAGGAACCACTCCTTTTTTTTTAGCTGAATTACGGTAAATTGCAAAGATCTCGAAAACGCATCCATAAAGAAAAAAGTTAACTCCGATTTTTGGAATCAGCGAGCGATTCTACATACAAATTGGATAGTGGCGTCTGGAGAACAAAAACAAAATTATAATTTGTGATCCAGTGTTATTTGAAATAATTCTTGTAACGCTAAAAGTAAAATCAAATTATTTATTTACTATTTATGATCATTTAATTTTTGCAACCATTTACTGAAACCTGAACTTGGACATATAAGTACATTTGTAAATCTAGGTCGTACCAGTTGCTTAGACCCTTTGTCATGGGAACGAGGAAGAGTCACTCATTACCCATGGTAATGATGACGCCGTTGTACAGATACATTGTATTGGGGTTTCAAGGAAATTAGTGTCTTAATGAAAAAATACCATAAATAATACCAATTTACCCCTTCATATTAGTTGAAAAGTTGACTAAGTTCATCCGAGCCAAAACATAAAACGAAACTAGTATTTTTATAAATGCATACATATGTATACGTGAAAATGTGTACATACATATCTATTTTACTTTGAATTGATTGCAAAGAATATATTATTTAACAATTAAGGGAAGTAGCTACAGCTTTAAGATCTAATATATAGTTGATAGTTAATTTTAGAAAAGAATACTTACGAGACTTTTGGCAAAAGTTTAGAAGTAACGATTACACAAATGTCACAAGTATCGAAAAACGATTTTAAGTAATTAATCAAATGTCAATTGCAAATACAACTATTTCCCAAATATCTAGATGTTTATTGAATAATTATAATTATTTTTGCTTATGGAATAGTAATATTTATGTACATATAATTCAGCGCCCCTCCAAGGGGATAGTAGATAACAAATATCATATAATAAATGGGAATTAAATTTTAACTAAAAAAAATAAAATACATATATTTAATTGTTTGCATTCGCTTTCACCGCTTCGCGAAAATCGCACAATGGTTGCCTTGATCATAGTAGCTTTGGAGTAGTTCGACCTCTGGCACTTGCGCTAACATTGCCTCCAGCTCGCCTGCCTCAAAGACATGGTAGTAACGCAGGTAGGTACTTGCTTGCGTAGTTCTTTGCTGATCATCTGCATTTCTCTTTCCGGCATCTTGTCCAGTTTTTAACTTCCAAGGTACGAGCACATCTTGTTGCATAAAATCGGTGCGATTTGTGTGTACGGGCAGTTGTGGTGCACCAGGCACCAACTCTTCCAACTTTTGTTCCAGTTGTTGCCGCTGCAACTCCGCTGTCGCACGCTGTCGCTGTTGCTCCACAGTGACTTTGTTTTTGTTCACCGCTTTATTCTGCAATAGATATGCAGATTTATTATTATTGGCACGTTGATCTTTAGCCCAAACATATATGAGTGCACGTCCACCTGGACGCAGGACTCGCGTCATTTCTAACACAGCGGCTAAACGGCGTTCTGCGGAAGCCAAATGGTGTATCACTGCAATGCTGATGCAACCATCGATCGATTGTGTGCGTACGGGCACCTGTAAGCAATCACAGCGAAAAACGTTTGGGAAAGCGGCATTGTTTTTATTGGAGACTTTAGCCCGTTCAAGGCACGCAGTAAGCAAGCCACCACTGCGATCGCAACCAATTGTTAAGGCATTGCTATTGCATTGTAGATATTTTCCATTACCACAGCCAATATCGAGCAGTATGGATCCTGTTGGAAAGCTTCGAAGAAACTCGGTCACACGCGGCCAAGGAGTATGGCGGGTTTCGCTGAAATGAGGCGCTATACGCTCATAAACGCTGTGTACGTTTAACTCTTCTAATCGTACAGCTACTGCGTCTGATATGACTGGTTTTGTGTCGTTGCGTACATTCAAGCGTGTATCACACAGCGTTGGAAATGCACAGTCGCATGGACCTCGCCGCAGTCGTCGGAATGTGAGAGAGATGCGTTGGCTCCGCTTCGTCACTGTTAAACCGCTTTCAGTAGGCACGACATCCAAAGTGCGCGGAGTAATGCCATGTGTCCAGTCGTATCTTGATGCACCAGACAACACCAGCATTGAGCGGCGTAACAATTTGAGCGGGCGCCGATCAATGCCGCGCCGAAAATCCATAACTACATCACTACATAGCGATAAAGAAAGTATTGGCTCAAGAAATGCGCTGTGTGTATCCACATGTGGTGGAATACCTTGTCCAGGTTGATAAATATTAACAGTCAATTGTTCTGGCGCCTCCCAATCCCAAGCTGGTAAACCTAGCATAGCCACCTCCGATTTCAAACGCGACCATAGAAATTCGCAATCTTTAGGGATATTTACATTTAATGGTTTAGTTGGGTCTACGTTATTTTCGCCATAAATAAATTCATATCCAAAATGTTTAACACGCCGATGTTTCAAATCACTCTCTTCTTTAGTTTCTTCTGTCGCAATAGCCTTCAGCAAGATTTCTTCTTCAGATTCAGTCACAAAATCTGGCAATAATACCAAACCGTCCGGCAATGGCTTAGACCACACATTTTCCTCAGTGCATGCAGGCAAGCTTTTAACGAATGACAAATATATAACTCCTCCACGTTGCTCCAAATTGGATTTGCCATGTAAATTGTTGTAGATTTGTTCCGCTTCATTCACATTGCTGCATTCTAGAAAGCAGTATGATTTATTAGGCAACATTAGCACCTGTTGAACGGAGCCATGTTGAAGGGTGGCATAAAGCATAGCCTCTTCCGTGAGTCCCGTGGAGAGACCGGCGTTCAAAATAGCAAGAAAGCGTGTGGGCAGCTCACTATTCTCAATCCCACAGTCGGCGTGGATTATTGCCTCACACCGCCGTTGTTTACGCTCCAATTTACGCGAGATGTAGTCCTTAGACATTTTCAGGTGTAGAATTTTTAACTATTTTGGCGACAAGCTAGCTTTTACAGCGCACCGCCAGTTAAATATTTATTGAGGGCTAAAAACGTGTGAAATTTGTTTATTTACATTTTAAATGTCAAACGTAAGAAAAGAAAATACAAAAACACAGCTGCCAGTTTTCACCATGATGCATGATGCAATACAAGGTGGTGACAGTTGCGACAGCTCGATTTTGCACTACCTTAGCTCAGTAGAATAAGAAAAAGTAAAGAAATTAAACCCCGTTTTGGGGAAAAAAATAAAAGTTCAAATTTTCTTCTAAGCAAAGTTTGCATTTTTTAGTATATTCGTAATGAAATGAAATTAGATAAGATAAAATACCTTTTTGAGAAAACAAAATGTGTATACTGAGAAAGTAAAAAAAGAATCAAATATATCATTTGGCAAAGTATTGTTAAAGAAGTAACACTGGCTTTGTTTCTTTTCTTTTCTAGCAGATAATTATCAGGAAGAAGAAGAATGAGGAAATTGAAAGAATTACGCTCACAGAGAGCGAAATAACGAAAAAGTAAAGAAACGCAAAACTAGCAGAAACTAGCAAGTATCAGCTGATCGGTGTATTTGACTATTGAAAGTATTTGGCGCGAATTTTTGAATATCCATTTTGACAGCTGCTAGTTTCTGCTAGTAAAAATTTTACCCGCAGAAATTAGCAGGAGAGCCAAAAAAGAAGAGCGTAAGATCGAGAGGGAGCTGCTAGTTTTTTGGGTTAAGAAACGCTTTCCAGCAGAAATTAGTGATAATTTGTGATAATTATCAGTTGAGAAACAAAGCTACTGTTTCTGCTAAGGCGGATATGGCGGAATTAGAGCGAGAAGCTGCCAACCGATACACCTTGTATTATTGCATCATGAATTTTCACCGGTTTAGAAAACCGAGTCGATGTGGGTACACCAAATACCAATTGGACCCATAAACCTGTTCGTTGTCCCAAACTGATTCAGCGCTGGCGTGTTCAGAACAGTGATGGAAAAGTAGGCACAATAGTGTAATTTTTGGCACTTTCATTTACACAGGCACTTTTGGCACAATTTATCCTGTTTTGGCACAATCATAAGATACAGAAATTTAAAATAAAAGGCCACTATATATCGAAGAATCACATACCACATTATAGATTAAAAAAGCACTCAAATTTAAAATAAGAGCCGTGAAAAATATTTACAAACCGCTGAATTCTATTGTGAATACGCAGTAAGAAAAGTAAGCTTTCGCAACAACAACTTTTAATTCAGATGGTTTAGAAAGATTTTAAGTTTGCAGTTTTATAGTCCACTAAACAAAAGTGCAAGTTTCTGCAATATCCCGATAATTTTTAATTTTCTTTTTCTGACGGTTTTAAGCGAAGCGCACATTAGCGCGATTCCATCGTTGCGAATACGTTGCGAATTCGGCTGTTAACTTCGAATCCGCAAACGTGCGCACACTTGAGCGATTTTTTCGCGTCGATTTCCGATGTACAATTCACTCAATTTTCCCTTTATTTCGTGTATTTTCGCACTCGGCGTGCCCAAATCGTACAAAATACTATTATTACGAACGTTTTTATTAGTTTTTGTACATTACACGTTTTTTTTTCTTTGCCTTTATTGCTGTGACACCTTTCTTCTTCTTCTTTGACGCCTTCAAAACGCTGCAAGCCGCGTTTCGAACGCGTTAATAGAGAGGAACATTGAATGTTCGAAAAATTCGCAGCGACGGAATCGTGCAAGTGTGCGCTAGCGCATTAAAATGTATGGGTAATTTTTGGGCTTGCGGATTCGCAACGACAGAATCGCGCCAATGTGCGCTTCGCTTTATACATTTTCATCCATTAAAAAATTTTCGAACATACTTTGTATGGAAAAAATGCATGAAATTGAAAACTTGGAATCTCCATAAAAATTCTGAATTCAAAGTTTGTTGTTGGGAAAACCTGCCGAATTTTTGCAATTTTTGTGCCAAATTTGAAATGACGATTTTTGTACATATATTGTGTTTATTGAATTATGAATCAGACTTTTATATATAATCATTCGAAAAACAATCAATTAACAAAATAGGTGAAACTGGTCAAAGTGTCTCACTGCCATTACTTCGAATATAGGTACATATATATGTACATATATGTGTGTAAAAATGTCATAATACCTATAGAATTCTGTGTAATTTTATTATGAATTTATTATTATTTATTAATTATATTTATGAATTTGCAAGTTTTCTGCGTATGCGAATGCCAAAAATTGATATTTTTGATAACCATCAATAATTGTTGGGGAGAGGGAGTGACGAGGAAGGGGGAAGGGCGCCGAGTTGCTCGTGCTCGGCCAACACGCTTTGTGCTCCCGTACGTCTGAGTAAATCTAGTTGGCCGCAAGGCTGCAAGCTTACGAATTGGCAACATCATCTAACATGGTTTTACGTGCCAGCGGGTTTGCGCTTCTGATTAACTACGCTATTAATGCATCGAATCGTCTTGGGTACCGAGAAGGAAGTATTTGGTACTGAATTTTTTTCTTGTATAGGATACCAAGTGTTGTGTACAGACAGCTCAGCACATCTCTATTCATTTGTCTGCTTCAGCTTCGTGTTTCAAGTGCGCCCCGGAAAAAATTGATAAAATTTTCTTACAACTGGTGTATTAGTTGAGAAAATGTGTATATTAAATTGCAAATTGAATTTGTGCTTCATATAAATCAAAAGCAAGGTGAAGCTGAGGCTTAGGGAATGTTTGGGACCTTTTGCACTGCGTTGGTGTTTGTAGCGATAGCAGTGGACAAAACGGAAGCAGAGTTTTCTGTCTCGGCAGCGAACGTCGCTGCGCTACACTTTTGGTAACAGCTTCGCTTGTGGATCCGGAGGAGGGAAGTGTTCGTCGCCGAAACCAGCAGCAAACAGAGCTTCCTTAAATGCAACAGCAACAACAAACTCAGACGCAGCCGCAACAATGGGTAAGCAGAGCTTAAATGGAGCAGAATAACAAAGGAAATATTTCATATATGCAAAAATGACGGAGTAAAAATGCTTCCCAAGCAAAAAAAAAAAAAATGAAAGTACATTCCAAATTACAAAGCAGCCGTTTGAAATATGATGCCCACATTAAAACCCTCTCCACTTTCGTCGCCAACCCCCTTCAGCAATAGCGTTAAAAAGCTATGGCGTATATTCTGCAGCCGCACATTTCGTGCAAAAAAAAAATCAAATCGATTTTGCCAAATTCACGGACAACAGTTCAGGGTAAACTGCCTGCGAAGTGGAGTGTAATGCCAGTTGCAATCGTCAAAGTCCATGTCGAATGAGAAAAACAACTACAACCAACCTACCCACAGACCGGATGGCAGAGGGTTGAGTCAGCGCGTTTCAAGTGCGATAAGTAATTATGTTCGCAATCTATGTATGTATACGCGTTCACTGGCTGAAGACGGGACGGACAAACGGAAAGCAAACAAGTCTGCAAGGGCTTGCTTCCACTTTTGTTCGCAATGCGATTCCATGAAATGTTTCGAAATAAGTGCCGTTGGCTATTTTTAAGTCATTCCCAGAGCAAGCAACAAACCGTAAAATGTGTGTGTGTATGACATTGCTGTCAAACTAGGCCAGAGCAACTTTCGTAGCAAGCAGCATTGGCAACAGCAGCAACACCAAGAAGTCAAGCATTCACCGTAGCCATGACAGCCGGCCTAACATATGCTAGACTGCACTGTAACAATACTTTTGTTGTGCGCTCCCACTTCACACCCACATGCGGCATGCAGCAAATGATAATAAAATAAGAGAAAAAAAGAAATTACTTGTCACCATGGACAGATGGGACGTATGCACGCGGGCGTTTGACCAAGAGGCTATCTTTTCTTCTTTGCTCTGCTGCCTTGGCTAAGAAAAAAAACAAAATTTTGTTGTTGCCATTTGTATGGTTAATCAAACTTGCATTCAATATAGAAACACGACTGGCTGCTTTGTGGAAATGAGCATTGTTCGATATCACTCTATGCCCTAGTTTAAGAAATTTTATATAAAAATAGATTTATTTCCTATTTCTTTCTAGAATGTCCGCAAATTGATTTGTATGAATTCCTAACCGAAGCAGAGCTGCAACATTATTATAATGCAATAAAGTGAGTTTAGAAATCATATCCCACGCATTCTTAAATTATAGACAAACAAATTATCATATTTTCCTTTGCAGAAACGAACTGAAAATCACAAATGCTGCCCACGTTAAATATGCAACTGATGAAGACCTCAAGCATATTGGACTATCGCGCCCCGAAATACGCCGATTGCGTAAATTCTATGAAAAGCACTTTCCACATGGTTATCTGAGCAAAATTAAGCGGCTACTACAGGCACCGGCGACAATTGTCAAGCGGGACAGCAGCGATGGCACTTCCACGCTTTCGAACGCGTCATTACACAGCGCAGCGGAGTCGCCTTCAGCGGCGCACACCGCCAACTCGCCCAGCAAGGCGCCAAATAATAAGCACATTATACCAGCCGATTCTATAACGGTGAATAAGCAATTGGGTACTGGTGAATTCGGCATAGTGCAACAAGGTGTGTGGACCAATGGCACAGAGAGGGTAAGTGTATGCATTTAAAAATCTTAGACTAGTAAAAATGATGATTTTGCCTACTTTTCAGATTCAAGTGGCTATAAAATGCTTATGCCGCGAGCGCATGCAATCAAACCCTATGGAATTTCTCAAGGAAGCCGCTATAATGCATTCCATTGAGCATGAAAATATTGTGCGTTTATATGGAGTTGTATTGGCTACGGATTCATTGATGTTGGTTACAGAGTTGGCCCATTTGCGCTCCCTGCTGGAATGTTTAAAAGATCCTGGCTTGCGTGTCAGCTTTCTTACCATTCCAACACTTTGCGAATTTGCAATGCAAATTTGTAATGGTATGAGTTATCTGGAAAACAAGCGACTCATACACAGGTGCGTATACTAGTTGCTGTTTTGTATGTTTCCTTTATAAAATTTTCCCCTGATTCTATATTTCAGAGATCTAGCCGCGCGCAATATTTTAGTCTTCAGCAAAGATAAAGTCAAAATTTCCGATTTTGGGCTGTCACGAGCTTTGGGTGTGGGCAAAGATTATTATAAAACAAACTTTAACGTTAATCTAAAGCTTCCAATAGCTTGGTAGGAGCATTGATGACTTGTAAATAATGGTTAAACATACCTTTTAAATTCTGTTGCTACCCAATTCCAGGTGTGCACCGGAATGCATCAACTACTTGCGCTTCACCAATGCGTCTGATGTATGGGCTTATGGCGTTTGTCTTTGGGAAATGTTTTCTTACGGTTTTCAACCATGGGCTGCACTTACTGGGCTACAAATACTTGAAGCAATAGATGCACCAAATTATCAGGTCAGTAGCCCAAAGCGTGATTTTCAACCTCCGAAAAAAAAATATACTTACATTTTCCTTCCATACCAAATTTGTAGCGCCTTGAGCAACCGGATTGCTGCCCTCAAGAATATTATACACTAATGATGAAATGCTGGCAAGACGATCCTGCCAAGCGTCCTAAGTTCAGTGAGATTTACGAGTTACTGCCCGATATGAAGCCTGAGCAATTAAAAGCGGTTGTACATTGTTTAGAACCTAAAAAAGACCACCTGTTGTATCGCCAGGGCGATATTATAACTGTACTAGATCGAAACACGGGTACACCCTTCTGGAAGGGTGTACTTACGTCCGGTAAGACAGGTTTCTTCAATCCCTCTAACACGGTGGCGTACTTAGAGGGTTTACCCACGGCAAACAGGTGAATATTTAAAGCTATAGTGTGGTATTTATCAAAATCTAATTAAAATATCTGTTTCGTCTTTGTAGAGACTCGTTTTGCCGCACTACTGAACGCATTAGCAAGCGGAAACTGCGCACGGAAATGATTTCGAAACCGCAAAACGATTTTAAGCATACTGGGCATGTTGGCATAGATGGTGACTCATTTGGTGATATCGCTTTTCTTGGCAATTCACAAAATGTAACGATTTTTATTTTATTTTAATTTTCTGCTTCATTTTTAACGTTCACTTTTATTTTCGGCAGTATAATCATGTTCCACGACAAATTGTAACACCTTACAAACCCTCGGAGGATATCGAACAAACGCCACTTTTACTGCCACCCACACCGACCAGCCCCGATTCATTACAAACCGCAAGTGGTTATTTCCCCGAGGAGGGTCATGGCACCTCAATGAATCCCACATTTATATCATCCACTGAAAACACACCCAAGCATTTCAATACCGGTAATGGTGGCCAGCCGTCTTTTGAATTTCCCGGCCAGCAGCCGCATTCAAAATCCTTCACCAATCCCTTCACACATAAAGGTGATGATGAAGTTTTGGTGGGTGGAGCATTTGCCATGCAAAACAACAATTATGGCTTGGATAGTCATAGCTTCCAAGGGGACATAGCTGCGGCACAACAATGGCGTGAAGCCGGAAAGAATGGTGGCAGTACTGAGGATCAACACGAATATCATGAAATCTCTGATGATGAAATTACAGCCGATAAGTTGGACTTTGGCCCTTCACTTTTGGATGAAATAAACTCTATGTTTGGTTCAATGAGCGCTAGCGTTAGTGTTGCACCGCCAAAGCCATCAGATTTCGAGCATACGAACAAAAAGAATGAGTTCACAGAAATTTCTTCGAAGTTGGTAGGCAAAAGTGCTAGTTCGGGCGACACGAACGGTAACAAATTTGGCACATCTTCGAAAAAGAAGTCAGCAGGTACTGTCAAGCCTATATCGGTGAAAGATGAACGCATATTGAATCAAGCAATCGAAATTGCAAATGAAATAAGTGCAAGGTTAGTAGCCATCGGTTGCACAAACAAAAAGTAAGAATGATTTTTTTTATGTATCCCTTTTTTTATTTTCAGATCAATGAACGATTTAGTGTCCGATCAAACGTCCAACACACAAAGTCCTAAACGTAAATTCAGTTTCCGTTTTCCGCATTTGACAAGCGGAGGTGGAAGTGACAAAGCGTCTGGAAGTAATGGTTCACCCACTGCAGGTGGTAGTTCAAGCGCTAATGCTGCTGCGCAAAAGTCACTTTCGCCGTACTCGAAAAAGAAAAACTTCACCGAGGAATTGGAAAGTATACCAGATTTGCAGGTATGTTAAGGAGTTTTTAATGCAGTTTTAATCACAAGCAAATGGATAATGCTTGTTTAGAAGTATAATGAAAAGAGTAGGATTGCTACGAAAACTGTGCCTTTTTAAAATGGACAGAGTTCGGTGGACTTAACGCCTTTACAAAAATATATTTATGAGAAGTTTGAAGTACGTTAATTTGCACATTATCCACAACACTACTCTTTCTGCCAGAGCTTCGAAGCAATACCTTCTCATAATGTCTGCGCTTTCCATTGTGATTTGTTGCTAATAACTCCATATTTACTTCTCTCCCAATTTAATGTGGTTTAAATTTTCTTTGGTTTGGTTGTTCGTTCCTCATTTATAATTGGTTTGGTTGTCCGTTCCTCATTTATAATTGGTTTCACAATTTTTGTTTAAAAATTCATTTTCAATGGTTAATGAAAGTAGCGATTTCGCTCCTTAAGCGAAATTAAAAATGTCAATGGTCCCGATTTACGTATACCGATTTTTGATAAGGAAAGCTCGGATTTTTGCTTTGAAAAATCTCGCGAAATTCTAAGTCGTCCACTGAGTTTGGATCCACCGCCATCGGTAATGCAAACTGTGACACCACCGCTAGCTGCGCTTGACGCGCAATCACAGCGCTCGGCGCGTAATCAAAAGAGCATTAGTGAGAACATAATGGATATCGAAAACACCTTGAAGGCCCTAAATCTGGACTTCATGCATACATACACAGAGTTGGATAAAACCGACTCGGATGAGACGCTACTAAACGAGCAGTTTTCCAATATCGTTTCCTCTATTGAGGACGAAATAAGCAGCGCCACAGGCAGCCTCAAATCTGCCATTTACAACTACAGCAATGGCGTGCAGACTATGTTCGATTTCAATGCTGCCACCAGCCATTTGGACAAGCATTTGCAGTACATCAATACACAAAACCATGCGCAGGCCCAGGCAGTGCTTGGTGATTTAATGCAAGACCAGAAAACGGCCGAGGACAAGCGCTCCAGCACACCTGACACTGGCTTTGCTTCGCGTGACACCAACATATCGCTTTCGCGCCGCAGCAGCCAAAAATCTAGCTACAGTCCACAAGAGAACTACTATAGTCCCAAAGAGACGGCAATAATGGCGCCCAGCGCCAGCAGCAGTAGCTACATGGTCCAGAAGGATGATAGTATACTGATTGCCGCTGAGCGTTTCGGTGCCGCAAAATACGGCAGCTGCGCTTCTCCAAGTAAAACGTCCGCGCTCAACGCCAGCAGCACCTCTGTTTACTGCAGCAATCCGCTGAAGGGCGCAAGCTGCTTAGGCATTGCCGATGCTGAGCAGTGTAACCAAAGCGGCCACCGCCAGCGCTCCATGTCTTTCACCGACAATCCCATGAACCCCATCTCGCCGGTGCAGTCCGAGCCTCAACAGCGCTTGAAACGCCGCTCAACGCATTTGGCTATAGGCAGCCGAACAACGAACAAACCGCATACGCGTAGCGCTTCCTCTTATAAGCCGCGTTCGATACGCGCGCGCACCTTGCGTCGCCTTAGCTATAACCCCATCATTTTAGACTCAAGCACATCAAGCGATGATGACCCGGTTAGTGATTGTAATCCGAGCATTGCGCGTTCTGAGTGCGACATACGCGCGCGCGTCTCATCGCTTTATCGCCGCCGCCGGCCGGTTAGTGGCGGTAGCGTCGCTGGAAGCGGTGCGGTACATAAGCTACTAACGCCCGGTTGGCAAGATGACGCGGACGATGCGTCAGAGTTGACTACGACGTCACAGAAAAAATTATACGGCTCGAATGTCAGCATTAAATCGGCGCCGCATTACAATTATGGTACGCGCGGCATGTCGCACCACTACAGTCGACAGTTGGAAGAGCAATTTGCCTACGAAGATCGAATTTACGATTTTGGTGGCGGACGCGGACCTGGCAACAATTACGGCGGAGTCGGGGCTGCTATGAAAGGCTTTGACTTGAATGGCGGTAAGATGCGTGGTGGCAACGGGAGTCTTGGCATAGGTTTGAGTACCAGCGGTGGCGGTTGTGGAGGCTCTGGATCAGGTTCATCCTCGGCTACATCTTCAGCGCCACCGTACACTGGTGGCGGTGTTAGCAACACGGTCATGGGCAGCGCCGGAGAGCGTAACTTTAGTCCTCTTACCGGTATCAGCGCGCGCAATGCGGTCTTCCACGAATTCGACGTCAGCCGTTTGACAGGTAAAAGTCCCACTTCTAATTTCGCCAACTCTTCGCCAGAGGAGCGCAATCGCGCACATCCATCGCCACCCAAATCGCTGCCGCTACCGCCATTGCCACTATTGAATGCTGCTGCGCCCGCAATGCCAGCCGGCAACGCTGTGACCGTTGCACAAACGTCTTTGGGTAGCGGTAAACAACAATTGGAATTCCAATGGCCAGAGAAGATACACGCCTCAACGGTGAAGCAGAACGAGCTATTGTGGCGGCAACAGCAGCAACGTCAACAAGGCAAATCATCGTCCAAGCAGCAGTCACGTAATGCATTTTTGGGTAGCATGCGCGTTAGCAGCGCTACTGCCGGAATGGGTCTCGGCCTAGGCAGTGGCGTTGGCGTTGGCGTTGGCGTCGGCGGAGGACCCGGCGATCCGATTTACACCAGTGACAGTTCTTCCAGCGATAGCGATGAATTCGCTTTTCGCACCGAGTTCATACCTCATGTTCCACCAAGTCCAGCTCCATAACTAAGAAGAATGCTGAAATATTTTTTCAATTTACTTTTTGGTAATGTATTGGACGAGCATTAGCGCTGAGATGCGCCGACGAAGAGACAAGAATTGATTGAAGCAAAATGGCAGAATTGAATTAGGAATAAGCTGAATTTTATTGTTGTAAGCAGAGCAATTTGTGGCTTCGCAAATGCTGGGAGAGCAACTAAGCCGTTGCTTTTCAGATTTACGAATACACGTTTGTATAATTGCTGTTAGAAGTTCGAAATCGCAACAAGTTTATGAAGAATTGAAATATTTTTAATGAAGAAATAATAAAAAGTTTGCAATTGGCGTTATCGATGTGCGCGTTAGCCGGTCGATCGGTCGGTATAATGTCTGTTGTGGGAATTGATGCCCAAAGTTTTATTGACAAAATATTTACAGCGCAGATAATTCTTAACATAGGGAGTGCCTTATCGAGAGTAATTATTTTCTGCACCACTCAAAACACACACATTCATACATATGTACTTACATACATATATCATATTTGCGTGAAATATTTTCTCGTAATGCCTTTTGTTTTTCTCAATTTCACATCTTCATTGCGCGGTTTCACACGCAAAAACAGAAACAATAATTCACAAATATGCGAATTTACATCACATATTTACCAAACAGAAATACAAAAGTGAAAAGTTCCCTATTTGCAAAATAAATTTTTATGCAGACTTTTTATGCGCAACAATCAATAGCTTAATGGAATTTTTATGAAGAATATTATTACTTTTGCATTTACATTTTGGCTTTTATAAGAGTAGGTAACGCAAGAGCGAGAAGCTACATAAAAACAGTAAACTTTTGAACACAATTCAGATTGAAAGCGATTTCAACAAGTATAAAGGGAGCATGATTCAATAATTATTATTATTGAATCATGTAAAGGGAGCACTATTGTTGCAACCGTCGTAGTTAGATTTTTTCCAAAAAAATCTTCGAAAATGCCTTATTGAATCCGAACTATTACGAACTCAATATTTACTTCGAATGCAGCCGTTTGTAGCAAGGCGAATTCATATAAGGTGGTAGCGCTAGTACAAAAACAAAAAACTTACATCCCAAATTTGAGCTATTCTTCGCTCACTCACAACACTCACTTTCGCACTAAAAGCATAAACAGACGGCAGCGTTGATCCGGATCAATTCGTGAATTAACTGCAGTTGACCCCGATTAAGTCCGAGTTAATCCGGATCAACGCTGCCGTATGTTTAATCTTTTACTCATAAAAAGTTTTGACATCTGTGTACCGAGGCGAATTAAAGTAGCTGTTCTAGCAACGCCACCTTATATGAATTCGCCTTAGTTCGTAGCAATTCGAACTCGGTGACAACATTTTCTTAAATTTCACGAAACGGCCTACGATGCATCTAGTAAAAGACTTAATAATCACAAAGAGAGAAGAAGAAAGATTACAGGAAGTATTTATTCGAGTAAAAATGACGCACAGGCTCCTCAAAACATACGACAAAATATTGCTAAAAACATAGCTCATATCTGATTGCTAAGGAGGTCAACTTTTGTTGGTTTTTTTTTTTTTGGTCACCAAATATTGGTATGTTCTGCCAACTTTTTATGAAGTTTGCAAATCCGATTTGTAGGATTTTTGCTATAGAATATGCTACATTAAAAAAAAAAAATAATAAATTAATATCAAAACAAAACAAAACAAATGGAGAGCTGTCAATGCTGAAGATCAAAAGATGAAGAATGTTTTCGTAGAGCTCTGGTTTCTTTAATGCACTTAACTTAATTAATAATATGATGAACTTTGATGATGTTTGACTTCTCTGATCCAACGGTACATTTCGTCGTTTAAAGTACTAAACTGCGTAACTGAAATTTTTTGCAAAATTTGGATTTACTCATACAAGCTCTTGGCTCAAGCCTTATCCATTCGTCCTGAAATATACTAGCCAAAAATGCGATTGCTTTATAAAAACGAGGCCCATTTTGAAATATGAGAGTTTTTGTTGATACGCGGTTCTGTAATTAAACGACGTTTTGAATTTTATGAGTGTTTCAGACGTGACCCTCTTATATACTTTTCCATGCGATTCGCCGTCAAATTGAGAAAGAGACCTTTTTCAATTATAAAAATAAAAGTTGAAACGTCTGACTGCAACTGAAAGAGCGCAACTTAATTTCGAAAATATATATAATTTGTTGAAAGTGCTGTCAAACCATTCGAGTGTTACCGTATGACTAATCAAGAATCATTTTGAATATAATATCAAAAATGTTTGTAACTAATTATTTTTCGTATTTAAATTGCTAAGTTATTAATATTAAATTAATATTTAAATTGGAAATAACCAAGAGATATAACAAATAACCGGTAATGCGACTCGCGGTTGCATTTACTTATCGAGAAAGATTGCCAGAAATTTATCGAAGGACACTTGCTAGGTATGACTCCTCATGCAACTGCTTTCTGGAATTTCTCAATTTGACAGCAGTTACTTAAATTTTTTGTATAAAACGAAGTAGGGGATTGTAAAGATGTTAGTTACTTAACTTTTATTTCAGGTAACGATATGTAATAATGTTTTGCATTTTTGAAGTCTCTGAGCGCTCTGAAACACCCTGTGTTTATTACTCATTAGGGGTATTGTCGTATTGTTTGCACGGTAAACATCTGTTTTCTTACGGAAAATCCTTAGGAAGTTCTATAATTCGAGGTCATATCAAGAGTATTTCTAGGAAGCATCTGCGGTATTTAAAAAGGCTGAGTGTCTGTAGCTCGAAAACGAAACACAAATCATTTTAATAAAACCTAAGTATTTTATGCTATTTTTAATCAATCAGCTTTTAATGCTTATCCTCGTATGTAGCCCGTTTACTATGGTATTTTATTTAAAAAACGACGAAACTTTCGAATTTCTATTAACTTTTAGAAGTTCTCAAACGAAATGACTAAGTTTTACGCCATAAAAGTAGCTTAATTCTAAATAATATAAAGCAAAAATATGGAAAAAATCGTACGTAATCTTGAAACTTTAAACAATCCCTGCATACCAGTCCACAAAACAGTAAAATATGTAAAAACAAAACTCACACTAACAAACAAATAATTGATCTCTTGAGCGCGTTTTAAGCGTTTTTAGTGTAGGATTTAAAACGTTAATGGCTCGCAACTTTTGATTAGGCGAGATATGTTAGGTCTCAAGCTCTTTTGAAAAGTTTGTTAGCTTATAATTACATAAGTACGTACAACTATCTCTGCATGCTTTGCATATGCATTTTAAAATGTACTTACATATATGTATCATTAAGCAAAAATTAAACTTACATACATATACAAGTATAAATCCCTAACGTAGCCGCATTCGTAAGCATACTTAAGCGAGATATTTATTCTAACGAACTATGAGGATCAAATGGATTCTGCATACTTACATAAATATGTAAATAATATACATTTGATTGCAATTTTTCCATTTTTTGAATTTAAAATTCTTTAAACTTATTTTCGACATTTGCCAATTTGCGTTCAAATCTAAATTCTAATAAGTAATTCTTAAGCGATGCACTTACATACGTATAAACCTATATACTTACATACATACACGTACGCGTATCTTGGTTTCTTGGCGACAAAAAAAAAAATAAAAAAAAAAAAACGGGAAAAAATTAAAAAAAAAATCTCTGCCAGCTGATAGCCAAAAGTCTATTTCTAATACTAATCGACTAAAACGTAAATTTTCTATTCTTAAAAATACGCAAAGATAAACCTCTTAATTTTATATAGAAGCAATAAAAGCAAAATCTGTATCTACATATAACTACAGTACTGTATTGTATTTGCATGCATTACATGGCCGTTTGCATTTATGCAGTTTCATAAAGGGTAATAAAGAACTACAAGTACTAAAAATAAAAGGAAGACAAAAAATACAAAAAAAAATAATAAAAAATAAAAATAAAAAATTATAAATTTATAAAAATCAGCAGTATTTTCTATTACATGTATCAAAAATCTAAAAATCGTGAATACATAATCAAACTAATATACATACATACATATATAGGGTGCCTTACCAAAAAAAAAAAACGTGCGGGTTTTCAACCGGAATTATCAAATTTTTTATATTTGAAGACTACCGCCAACAAATTTCGTAAAATTTTTTTAAAGATTTGCATGAGCTGGATCGATTTTAAATTTAAAATGAAAAATTTTTTTACAAAGGAATTTTTTTTAAGGAATTTCCGAATGGGCCCAGCGCATGTAAATCTTAATATTTTTTCAAAATATTTTGTACGGAAGTCTTAAAATATAATAAATTTTATAATTACGATGGAAAAACAATACCGATTTTTTTCGTTTTATGGAGAGTGATGCACCCTAATATGTACATTCAAATATTATATATATTATACAAAAAAAACAAAACAACAAAATACATAACTATTAAAACCAAAAAAAAAAAAAGAGTTGGATCGTTGAGTTGAATAAAAATAAAAATAACAATTGCTGAACTTCGGCATTAATTGAAATGTTAAAATGAAATTAGAGTGATACAATTTTATTCACGAAACAAATGCATTAAATGATTGAAGTAAAATTGTTCGAAAAATTCGTATGCAGTTTAAAAAGTGTTCGGTTCCAGTTTGCAATTTGACATCTACAAAAACATTAACAACAAAAACAAAACAATAAAAGAAGAAAACAAAAAGAAGAAAACCAAAACTAAAATGAAATAACAAATAAATAAAGATTATTGTATTTCTATACAAGAAAACACTGTTGTTTGTTTATGTGAGCGAACACCAAAGCAGCCTGGAGCAACTCCATTACGGAGTGCATTAGAGAGGGGTATGTCCAGGCGAGCACGCTGAAGTGGACTATCTGTGTTTATAGACTTCCGTCGTTTTTCACTTCCGATCAAATTTTAGATACTTATTTTTCCAATTCCGATTATTTTTTAAAAACATTGGAGTTGAATGGGTTAATTTTTCAAAGAAATAGCTTTCCAACAATGAAAAATTATTTATTTAAAATTATTGTACTTTAATATTTTCTCAATGCAAAACGTGATAATGTATATAGTTAGTTAAGAGCATCTTATAAATTACCATGAATACAGGGTGATAATAAATAACGTGTTCTTTTTTATCTTAAGTTTTTTTTTAACGCAAACAGTCCATCAAAAAAAAAAACAAATAACAGTAAAATGGATATTTAATAAAAACATATTTAGCCGGTTTCAAAGTGGGCCTTCTTGGAACTCCAAACGTGATTTAAAATTTTCGACGAAGCGACGCAGGTTTTCTGCGGACAGCGATTCCTTCAGTACCTCCGTGCTTAGCACGTGCTCTGTCCTCAAAACTAGACAACACACTGTAGTCCATTGCGTCAACATCCGGCGCGTATGGTGGCTATTCCGTAGAGGAGATGAAGTCTGGAAAAAAGTGTTCTGCACCAGTTCTGCGTCATTCTAGCTTTGTGGGTCCACGGAAGTACCAGGGATTTGAGAATGTCGCGGCGGTTCACCTCTTGGTTGATCTTGACTCCATGATCCACGAAAACCATGGAGTTTTGCCGCTGGCTTAAATTCCGCTCCAGACAAAACCCAACTACGGATTTTGACGGCGTTCGACAATGGCTGAGGCACCAGAAGTCCCTCTGGACTAGATCCTGTCGTTTTAATGGTTGTGCGCCTGTTCCACAGTGAACAGCTACTCGCCGGTAAAGATAGTGTGTACGCATCGTTGACTTGCGGCCCGATGCTTAAGAGCTCGACATCTTTGGATTTGCACGCCCTTGTTTTCTCGTCCGTGAGGAGCTGCACTTTTTGGAGCTTGTACGCCTAACGATCCAAGTCCTTCTTAGCTATTTACTGCACCGATTCACGGTTAATCCGAGTCTCACGTACTATTTTCTCATGGATACCTCCGAATCTCGTTTCGATACTGTAATTTTCGCAGCCCGAAGCAAACCAACAATTTCACATTGACGCTTTCCTTGACGAAACAACTAAAAAAAAAATGGAATCTAACAAAACAAAAATTATTTGCCTAACGTACAATACATCTGTGGCAGCAGATGCTAAACTTTGTACCGGTTATTTATCTATTATCACCCTGTATATCCACAATATCTTGAGAAAACCACACTTATTTTTTTTTTTGATAAATATAATAAATATTTTCAACTGAGTTTTGGGCAATGCTGTGTAGTGATAGTATTGGCCAGATATAAATCTGGGTCGTTACAGTTACGTATGCCCGATTGTCGTGGGAGCGGTAAATCGGTGATCAAAATTCCTAGTTTTCTCGGATGAGCTTTGCGATCTCTAACAAAATTTTTTGAAGGCCTTTCCTTTGATAGGAGGATGTGGGTGGCCATACCCTTCCTTGCCAATTCCTCAGCTTTACAATTACTCCTTATATCCCGGTGAGCAGACATCCACATACGTTGAATTTTATAATGTTGCCTGACTCTTAGAAAAGATTAGTTCTGTCTTTTCTGCAGGTCTGTAAGCCTACCCCCGGAATGGCCAAAATTGCCGCTTTACATACACTGCAGCGGCCAGGGAACCGATAATCGAATACGAGGGAGAAAAACAATAGTTAATTTCTTTGCGAAGTAAAATTGAAATCAAGAGTGAATAGGAAATTCATACGAAGTCATATCCACTGCTTTTCCGAAGTTCAATGCCCAGTTTTTTGTTTTGGACTTCCATGTGTTAAACCATTAATGTATTGGTCAATCTTGTTTTTGTTAATTTGGTTCATAAACTTTTTTCCCATGTATTTACATATGTACATACATACATATGTGCTTTATATTTGTATTAGTTTCTCCGATGATTCATTTCATATTTTTTTCTTTTATTTTGTTCGTGTGTTTAATTTCTTTCCCCTTCACCCGACCCCAAATTCCTATGCTTATTTCTTTGCAGGCCATCATCGGCGAGGAGGGTCGTGAAGCCTACAACAGCCTTATTGAGCGCAAGTCTTCCATGGGCATCGGCGTTAGCATGGGCCTTAGTCCCGCTGCTACCCTTCTGCGGCATTTCGACACAAATGAATTCGAATTGACTACCGCAAAAACGCTGCCGCGTCGCTCCATGCATTTGCACGAGCGCAATGAGCCGACGCGCGGCATCACCTGCCGCGACAATGGCGATCAGGTTGTGGTGCCATTGCACAATGCGCCGCGTCCAATGACACTGCCGACGCGCGGCGCTGCCGGGCGCACCAAAAAATTAGACTGTCTACCTGGCGCGCGTGCCGCTAATGGTGGCGCCGCCGCCGATGAGTGCGCTGAACATAATGCAACATCGCCGACAAGTAATGGTGAGACAAACGGTGGCTCTTCACCCTGTGAAAGCCCCAGCTACTTGACAAATACATTTTACAAGTTTCCCGAAGATGCCAGCGCAAATGCAACAACAAGCACGCCAACTGGCGACACCACGAATCCGATACCTTTGCCGCCGCGCGAAGGTAAAAAACACATTAAGACAAATGCAAAGCGGCATGTACGCAAATATCCGCTAATTATACCAGTCAATGGGCTGCAGCGAACGCTCAACATGGTGACCGAGACCACACCCACGGAGGATGGCTTGAAGCCGGTCACAGCGCTTACACTTAGCAATGGTGTGATACAACTTGTGTTGGCAGCAGGGCAGTCGCCGCAGTCACAATCGGCCGCTTCAAAGTGCCACTCAACACCAGTGAATACGAAAACTGCAGCGACAACGCATCATGAGTCACAACGCCATCTGGACGATGGCCACACCTACCAAAATCTAGACAAAGTGGACGGGCAGAGCGGTGGCACTAATGCCACCGATTCAGCGTCGCTGCACTTCGAATCCATACTGGAAGCGGACTACGATAAAGGCAATGTGTTGCAGTCACCCGATGTTACAGATGGTTTTTACAATTTTTCCATTCAAAAGGAGCAATACAACAAGGGCAAGGCAGTGGAATTTGATGCAAACAAAATATCTGGTTTGTATGTGAACGAAGACGAGTTGCGCAATCTGGACATTGAAAGGAATCTCAAGCTGCAGCAGGCCGCAGTAGCAATGAAAACGACAGTTACAACTGCAGCTGTTGCATCGACGAAGCCAACGCTAACGGCAGTGGTGACAAAATCAATGAGTCCACCGGCTCCTTTGATAACAGCAACAACACCAACAGCAGCGACTGCAACAATAAAAAGCACACCCACTATGGTTTCCGCCGCGGCTGCAGTAGCTGTGACGGCTGTTGCAGAAACCGCCCTGGCACCAAAAGTGATTACAACTCCAGCCGTCGAACCTGCCGTTTTGCGTGAGAAAGGCAGCAAGGGTAGCCTAACAGCCGACAACGAATTGGCGGGCAATGCGCTTTTCAAAAAAGTGCGCGAATCTGTTGACATGGCTATGGATAAGAGGGCATCCAGTGTTAACGCCATATCCAGTAGCGGTAGTAATAACAGCAGCAGCGGCGGCGCCACACCGCGCGTGGTTGCGCGCTCTGCATCAAGTGTGGCAGCAACACGCCCGCAAACCGAAGCCGAATACTTTGCAGCGGCCGCTGCACGCCTAAAAGACTCGAACTCTGTGAGCTGCGAGGATTTGCTGGAATTCTCCGATAAGAAGCCGAAGGGGTGTGAACGTGGCGTAGATTCGGACGAGGTGCGCATCATGGTGAAAGTGCTGGGCAAAGATGTGAGTAGAAAGTGTTATGATTGTAAATACTTTGTATATGGTGGGGATTATAATGAAAAATCTGGCAGTGAAGATTTCGAATATAGTATAGAAGTAGTATAGCTTTTAGTGCCACAAGAAATTTGCGTTTATTGCATTGTATAACGGCGTTTTCTTTTCTATAAAAAATGTTGGCTTTTCATTATCCTCGCCTTATTGTGCGAAGGGGGCAATGACAAGGTAACATTTTCGTGCTATGTACACAACACATACATATATATTATTAAAACGTTATTAACCATACATTTATGTATATGTACACATGTATGTCTTTCAGATCGTCGAACCAACACGCTGTCTCCAATCACTTGAATTCATCGGTTGGGATGTTCACAAAGCAATTAAAATAATTAAATTGCAAAATATTTTGCCTGAAAAGGAACTGAGTCTTGCCGAGTCGGTGGAGGCATTTCAAAAATACGAATGGGATTTGCACACGACTGCGCTCAAGCTGAAGGTCAAGAAACGCTAATCCATTCAACCAGCAAAAAAAAAGGCCAAGAACAATGCATACTATTTGAAACTATTTTTTATTTTTTTATATACATATATTGGGACTAAAAATTTTATTGTGATTACTATTTGCTCGAAATCCATTGGATTATTGTTTTTTTTTTGTTTTTTTTTAAACTTGCAAAAATAATAAAAAAATTGGTTTGTTCCACAAGCTACTCGAAGTCACTTCGAGTTACACATACGCGTTGCACCAGTAAGTTTTTGAGTTTCTTTGATATACAGCTGACAGTTTGAACTTTGCTCGAGTTTTTCTTGTTGCTTGTGGCGCAAACCTATTATTTATAAGAAAAAATTTAACTGTGAAGGACACACCAACGAGCGCACAAAATCCATGTACACAATTCATAAGATAAAACAACATTCAAAACTTTCATTTAGTTTTAAGTAACACGAAATGAACAAAACAAAAATCATTTATGTAATCAAACAAAACCAGTCAGTGCCTTTTCGCTTTAAAGCGACGTTGAATCATCTCAGTTGAAGCTGCTCATCATTCATTCAAAATAAAAAAAGAAAGGAGAACAAAAAATCTTTGTATGTGTGCCTTGGAATATTTACATTAAATAATATTCATATACAATATTTACATATGTACATACATATGCCTATGGCCAAAATAATAGAAACACGACATTTTGACAAGTTTAGACTTTGCATTTTACTTTCGTTTATTATTTTTCCTTAAAGGTATAGATAGATATCTAACAAAAACAAAAATTATGCTGGATTTCCACAGGTATTAACAGCCAGTTTCACCAGCAATTTAAATGGAAACTAATTTTTTATTTTCTGTCAACTCCCATATAAAATTCAAAAAATTAAAATCATTTTTTTCACTTAAATTGCTTAAGTGAAATTGGCTGTAAATGGAAAAAATTGTAATGACAAACTTGGGCATTAATATATGTTTTTGTCATTACGTTAAAAAATAGCCATTAAATTCATTTCCACATGTAACTTTTCAAATACCTACAATTTTTTTGTAATTTTAATGCCTAATGGAAATTCGGCGTTAAACAATGTTTAATTAAGATTTTAAACTAATTAATCAGATCGCGTTCATTTTTGATAATTTGTTTTTTTCCGGCGGTGTTACGCACTTTCTTTCATAGAAGGTATGTTGGAATTCTTTGTTGGAAAATAATAAACATTAAATAAGCGAAAGAAAAATAGTCAATGCTGGTCAGAATGTCGTGTTTCTATTATTTCGACCATAGGTTTATGTGCATACATACATATGTATGCCATTGTGCCACATCTCGACTGCAAGTGTGTATCTCATCAAAAGTACTTATTGCATTCGCATGTATTGCATTTCACTATATTATGAAGTAATGTCGACGCGACTTTATCTACATTTACATATTTTATAATTAAATTTAACTACGCAAACATTTAATGCTAACTATATTTATCTGTTTTAACTGATTACATGTGTATATACACATATGTATGCATTGTACACAAATTTTATCTGTAATTCCTTTGACCGCCTTTGTTTCGCGTTGTACGCATTTAGATGATTAAGTTTAAAGTTTATGATATATTTCTTTCATACATATATATACTTACATACATACATATATTCATATATTTTCAATATACACACTTATATACTACACAAGTTCTTTATTAATATTAATCATCAATATCAATCCAGAAAAAATACTTCGAATACTCGGCATTTTTAATACAATTCTTATAAGTATACTATATACATACATACCATATTTACATATATTACTATAATATATTTACATCTACATGCATATATATGTATTCATATATGGCAAATTTCTTTTATGCTACCCTCATAAATATGTATAAAGATATATTGTCTTGTCTGATGTCTTGCGATAATTACAGTTATATCTATTGAAATTGTTACCTAACCATCTCATTTATATAACAACAAAAAATAAATAAAAATACAAATAACTTAATAACCAATTTTATTATCGTGTTTAATTTTTGTGATTGCCATTAAGGCCTAGTTTCTCCTCTCGCTTTTTTAGTTTTGTCTCCTTCTCTCTTCACTCTAGTAACCGGCGAACGCTAGAAAATATTTCCTCATGTGAAACTGCCACACTAGGTACCTGTACCTCCTATAAGAGGAAACGCATATCTGTGCTCATAAGTTAAAACAGGGTCCGAAACACGACATCCGTGATCGAATAAATACTTTTTTTGTTTTTTGGAATTGATTGAATGAAATGACAACTGTTTTCTCTCTCTTCAACACAATTTAAATTAAAAAAGCGGACTCGTTATCGAATGCCTTAATGTCCATATAAAATTTCGAATACATATATCAGAACCATAACTTGTTATTAGTTTTTTTTTTTTACAATGTAATTGCTCCTTCGTTATAGACTTTGATTATACATATAGTATTCCGATTCGTGCTAATTGTTTCTGACTATAAATTAAAGAAAATATAAATATGCGTTTAAATTAATACAATTTATGTATAGGGGCCGTGATTTTTTAGTCTGGGGCCCGAGTTTTCTCTCGACGGCTCTGACGGAACGACTGGCGCGTAAATCTTCTTGAGTTTGGGATATGTTGTGGTAATAGTCCTTGACCAGGGTTAGAACTACGGCAGGCCTAAATGGGAGTAAAAGACGTACAGAAAATTAAATTCCATAGAAGATTTTTTGAACATCGCCCACTTTCCGGAAAAAGGTCATAATCCAAAGAAAGAAAATATCTGAATTTATTTCTTTTATGAAAAGAAGAGGTTTACAAAGTAAGACAACCCTTTTTTTGGGTTTTGGGAAAAACGTAGTAGATCGTAACGTGATAATTAGTAAATTTTCTGAAAAGTAAAGTTCTAACTATGTCGTTGACTGGGTTTTTACTAGTTGGATGTAGTGATGCACCGTAAAATAATAAGGAATAAGGAATGTTTATTTTAAAATTGATTACATTTGAGACTATTTTAATTAGGCAAATAATAAAAAAAATTTAGGTTAGGCCACTTCTGCTCTGTGGCCTCATATATGAATATGAGATTTTTTTTTCAATCAACAAAATTTCTGAACTTTTTATCGTCCTGCAAATGATTTTTTCAAACTTCGCTTCTCTAAAGAGATTTACGCAAGTATTGTTGTGTAGTGTTGGAAATATCAATAAAACTTTTCAATAATCATTTTTAACTTCATTTCGGTTGATTCGTGGAAATAGTTTATTTATAACTAAACGTTTTGCTTTTTTAATTTTTTACAAAAGCTGTTGTCCCAATGTAGATAATGTCAAAGAAAAAATCGAAGATCATCTATGACACACGGACTGAGCATCTGGATCGCGCTAAGAAGGAGAATGAGTCGTTCAAGGAGGTAATTGTGCCGATAGAAGCCATTGAAACGGCGCTGCTGCTGCTGCACTCCCAAGAAGATTCGGTGCTTGTTACAGTTTTCAAGAACATAACGGAGTTTGCACGCAAGCAGGACGAAAATATTGTGGAACTTAGAAAACTGAATCTACTCGATTTGCTATTGGCGAAGAAATTTTATATGACTTCTGAAGCGATAATGATACGACGATTTGCGATGTATCTGGCCTGCAGCATAGTCGAGAGCATGAATGTTTTGCAAGATTTAGAGCCAGAGCAGACGATGTCCATACTTACCACATGCCTGGAAGTGTATATGCAGGAAGTGGACGATTTTTGTATGGAGTACTTGACGGTGATTATCAACAAATGCCTCGATGATCCACAGGTGGCAAATGAAATGCCAAAACAAAACGAATTCTTGGAAAAGTTCTTCGTCATAGTTGCTAAAACTGAGAATCCCGACATTTTGTGGCAATCTTTCGACGCCATACATAAAATGCTGCTGCTACTGGACGCGCAAAGCCTGCAGGAATTAAGCACATTGCCACTTTTTCCCATTGATCGTGTGCTCTGCGATCTCTCCAACGACTACACGGAAATACGTAGCGCTGCTTTGAAGATAATTAAAGATCTGGTGGTCGACACAAGTGACAGCTCTGCTTTTGCCGATGTTGGGCGTTGCATATTCACGCTGCAGCAGTTAACACAACTCTTTTGCAATCACGCCACTACCGACCATGGCAGCGAAGCGATCGAAGCATTGGCCACTGCAATGCGTACCGAGAAGATGGCACAACTCTTTTTCGAGCACAACCTCTTCGATCGCATCATACAGAATGTGAATGAGCACCTGCTAGATTATTCGGCGAGTGTTAAATGCAAAGTGATGTGGATCTTCGCGGAGAATGCTAAGTATGAACAATTCTTGCAGCGCCTCTTCAACGCCAGTGTGACCGACTTCTTATTGGATTGCTTGCTGCAAGTAGATCCGCCTGGTCCGGCGCCGCATGTCATAGCTGGCTTGAATCGGATGATGAAGCATACCGCTGCGGCTAATCGCATAGTGCAGCGGTATGAAGCGGGCGTGATTGAGCGGCTTGTCGGTATGTTTGCTTGAATTTATATGTGTATGGCATACGGATATGGATGAGATTAAGATAAGGATACGGAATAGAATGGGGATAATGATAGGAGTAAGAGTAAAGATAAGGATGAGGGTAAGGAAATGGTTAGGCATAAGGATGAGAATGGTGATATTGAGGGTAAAGGTAAGGAAATTGATAAGGCTAAGGATATGGACAAGTATACAGAATTAAGATACGGATAAGAACAAGGACAAGGATAAGGATAAGGATAAGGATAAGGATAAGGATAAGGATAAGGATAAGGATAAGGATAAGGATAAGGATAAGGATAAGGATAAGGATAAGGATAAGGATAAGGATAAGGATAAGGATAAGGATAAGGATAAGGATAAGGATAAGGATAAGGATAAGGATAAGGATAAGGATAAGGATAAGGATAAGGATAAGGATAAGGATAAGGATAAGGATAAGGATAAGGATAAGGATAAGGATAAGGATAAGGATAAGGATAAGGATAAGGATAAGGATAAGGATAAGGATAAGGATAAGGATAAGGATAAGGATAAGGATAAGGATAAGGATAAGGATAAGGATAAGGATAAGGATAAGGATAAGGATAAGGATAAGGATAAGGATAAGGATAAGGATAAGGATAAGGATAAGGATAAGGATAAGGATAAGGATAAGGATAAGGATAAGGATAAGGATAAGGATAAGGATAAGGATAAGGATAAGGATAAGGATAAGGATAAGGATAAGGATAAGGATAAGGATAAGGATAAGGATAAGGATAAGGATAAGGATAAGGATAAGGATAAGGATAAGGATAAGGATAAGGATAAGGATAAGGATAAGGATAAGGATAAGGATATGGATAATTAAGATTTTACGACGGTTAACACGTCTTGTGAATCCCCTGATTGATTCTTCTCTTATTGGTATTGTCTAGCTATTATATCACAGCCTGGCATTGATATACGCACACGCGAGCAAGCTGCAACGTTGATAAGCAACCTATTGCAGTTCGCTTTCCATGATACTGCGCCACAGCTGTTGTCGGAGCAAATTCCTCAAGTCCTGGGCAAAATATTTGGACAGCAGCCGACCGATCTCTCCATTGATTTCATGCTTTCGCTGCTCAACATCATCGAGCAACTGGCCCAGAACGAAGAGTATCGTGTGGTTTTAGGTGAATACGCGCTGCTCGCCACGAATATTGCACTCATGCTAAAGGTGAGTTTCTTTACTTTTGGCTCCTCATACGTTGTTGTTGTCATTTCCCTCTTTCTGACAGAACTCCTTCGCGACAGCTATATTGGTGAACAATATTTTCCGTTGCCTCTGCACGCTGGTCGACGAGGAGCAGATAAGGACGTTTTTGCTCTCACACCATATTGCTGCGTCCATGATACGTGGCCTCAAGTCGCTCTCGAATCTCGTAAAAACTTCAGTGACAAATTTTATTATGCAAACTACACGCTTTCCCGAGATGATACACGAATATATCGAGGCGGGTGTTCTGGAAGTGTGAGTTTGAAATATTATCGCTTCATACGCAATGCAGTAACAACCTGCACATTTTTTTTCAACCTAGTCTTATTATGCATCAAAAGCTTGCTATGTGTGTATCTACTTGGGGACCCGCCATTGAGGCCATACTCTCCAAGTCTCCTAGTCTCAAGTTTTGCATACGCAATCATCTAGGGTTTACCGACAGCACTGCTGGCAATGATTTTCTGGTATCCAAGAAAAAGTTTGATGATTTCCGAATTTTCCAACATATTCTAAAAGCGGATGTTTCACCGATGCATCCAATTTTGGTGGTTAATTTTGAGCGCACCGTTAATCCACCAGAACTGGTTATTGAGGTGCCAATCGAGTGCTTTCCTGTCGAGGAGCGCACTGGCGTCACCTGGTGTTACTGCCGTAAACCAGGCGATAGTGAGCTGCCGCGTATACTTGATAATGTGAACCAGGAACTGGAGGTGAGTTTTGAGTTTAGATTTAACAAATAGATATCACAAACATTCCTATAAGTATGTATGTAAATAAATAACCGACGGCATACACGTATTTTCAGAAATATGGTTTGCTACAAAATCCAGCGAAAATTAGTCGTGGCATAGATTTCGATAACTTGGCAAGACGCGCCAAAGTTATAGCCGAAGTTGTGGAGGCCGCTCTGAGTAGCGATTTGAAACGACTCGACCTTAATACCACCGAAGAATGCTGTAACAACACTGTGAAGTGCCATTTTATGGATTTGGCAAGGATGCTGCATTGCAATTTCATACCGATTGGCATGGTGCGCACTGGTTGCCAGTTTGAGCGCGCCATTCTTTTCAAGGCGCTAGCCGATCAAATTGGCCTACCCTGTACTTTGCAACGCGCCGTTGATGGGCGTCTGCTCTTCAACGAGGTGCCGCTGCCGGCGGAGATAGAACATGACACTCACTGCGACAAGAAGACAATGCAATTCATGCCTTGGCGTATGCTGCGTCCCACTCATATTGTTGATCTGATGTTTAACGTCGGGGAGCTATATCCAATTCAGAGTCGGCAGGCGCTGCAGTATTTAAGGTTGTACTAGGAAACTGCGTAACGAAGCTGATTCGCTATGTGGCGAGGAAGCGAATCAATTATATCTTGCGTTGTATTTTTGTAATAGATGCGATAAATATAATGCATCAAAATTTTACAAAAAGATCGAAATAATTTATCTATGGAACAAGCTTCCGGTTAGTTGTGGAACGTAAATCAACCCAGTCGGTAAACAAATTCCGTGATTGGCCAACTTCAAACTTGGAATCGTTGACACGGTCCGCCGTACAGCGAAAATTTTGCCTCGCGTTATTCCTTCGAGTTGTATGCCCTTAACCGCTGAAGTTTTTTGTAAGATTTACCAACAGCTCCAGTTCATAGTTTTAAGGCAATCAAGGCAGGCCCCTCGGCCATCAAGCCAGGCAATTCGAAGCCGCTAAATCTAGTAAATGTACGTTTTTAAAGATACTCAAGAATACAAAATTCAAGGAACGTTGGTGGTTCAACATATCGACCCCTAACCCCCTTGAAAAAAATTTCGCTGACCTCTTTTTGGCTGTTAGGGCATACATATATGTATAATAGCAGCAGTCAACTTGACGCTCAAGGTGACGTCAGATACACTCTGAAGGACAGAGCGCTCTATGATGAGAGCTCAACCAGCCACCGACGGAGCGCCCTACTGCATTTGCCGTCCGTATCAACATATAAAATTGCTGTTGATAGCGAGAGAGAGAAGCAACGACAACGTCATCGTCGTGCGGTGGTGAGTTTTCGTTAACACGAGAATCCCATAAGATAGGTCGTGTCAGTTGACACGGTCTACGGTTTTACGGCGGGTGCTGGTTTTGCTCTGACCCACAGCCTCTAGTTCGAACGGAGTTGGGATTAAACAGAGAAATTTTATTATTAGATGACGGAGACTTCGGCCACAACTTCGAAGTTCCCTACTGAAGAGGCTACGTATATTACACCCTTTCAAGCAACGAAGAGAGCGAGTGGGAAGACATGAAATCGCCTCAAAAGCTGCCCGCGAATACCTAGGCACTATGTTTGACGATAGGCTAAAACTTACGGCGCAGTAGGGAAACCAGAAAAAGTTGAAGCGGCGCTATCAAGACAAATGGTGAAAGCGGAGGGATCCCGGCAATAATGCAAGCAGCTGCAAGCAGCTGCACGCAAGCGTGGTGTGAAGTCTTTCCCTGTGCGGCGCACCTATCTGGTAAGTTGCGCTCGAAAAAGTTTCACACGCAAGAGAGGCAAGATCAGTGTACCGACTCAGTGCGCATTCCGAAAAACGTCGGAAGAAGCAGCGCTTGTGATATATATATATACACATTTTGGCGAGGGAGGTGGCTGAAATCCCAGTAAATATGGCGGCCCTTAATGCGGCGAAACAAAATTGTTTGCACATGTGGCAGAGTCGGTGGAACACTTCAGGTAAGGCACGCTTGACATATCGCCTAATTCTTTCTTTACAAAGATGGCTAGAAAGTTCACAAGGTGAAGTGGACTTCTACCTAATCCAAATACTGAGGGGACATGAGTGTTTTAAATGTTATTTGTATAAATTCAAACGAATCCTTACTGCACCTTCTGTGCAAATGACATTATTGAAGACGCCGAACACTGTTTTTTCATTTGTTCGCAGTTGGCAATCTAAAGGGATGTTTTTCTACGTTGCTTCAGTCAGGGGAAAACTGGTCCATATATGGCAAACATCATTTTAACTAAATTGCGGGTGTGCGAAACAACTCCGCAGAATTTCATTGAAAGGCAATAGGCCGTTGTCTTTCCGCGAAATAATACCTAACGCTAGTTCCACGGAGCGAGTGATCCGGAGCAGGAATGGGGTTTTAGTGCGATGAGCCGATAGACAAGCCCCGCACTTTTCGGGTTTCAATGTTTAGTGCCACCTCTAAAAAGCAACCCAGAGATTAGTGGTGCTTTCGAAACTAAAGAAGCGTAAGGTTGCGCGAGGAAGGGAGCAACTGTGAGACTTGTAAAACTGGGTCCAGGAGTAAAACTCTCCTTAAGACTTTTGCTCTCAAAGAGGAGAATCAGTTCAGCGTAAGAACTTATAAAACTGGACATATTTGTAGTGTCTCTAATGCTCCGACCATCGATATGGTAAACACTAAGAGGAACATAAATCTACTGACAAGAACTCTGCCCTAATGATCACAAGGATGTCAGGAAATTGTTTAGACAAGGGAGAGATACAATTCACAAGTACTTCCTGTGCGAATGTCTCGAATTTCGAAAGTTCTGGGAGACTGGCCATATTGCTATCCAGCGTAAAATAGTATGTGAATGAATATCTAATACTCGTACATATAATATTTTCTTCTAAATTCGGAAAGTACTAATTATGAGGCACATGAACATCTCGAGAAAATGTAACCTGCGATTTCGCAAAATAAATTGAGAGGGAGCTGTGGACCAGGTTTAGGGTTGGTAGAGATCAGAGGAGGTAGACATTGCATTTCCTATGAGTTTACTTATTGACCGGGAAAACTGTTCGTCTCAAGCTCTTTACGGGTGGATCTATGGCTACTGTACACAAGTACACAAGCGAGACATAGTTGCTCAGTGTGCTAATTTTAAAAATTCAAATTCAACGTCATGTTGGTCGATACACATTTTTTTCATTTTAGTCAGTTATAATTATTCATCGTTTGTAATTCGTTTTCTCGTTTGAAATAAATTTGAGTTGCCGTTTTATATGAACTCAAGTGCCTACAGATCTATGCTCAAGCCTCCTTAGGCCGTTGTGCAATGGGTGGAGTAAATAGTCAGCTTCTGTGGGAATGGAGCTGTATTCTACCTGCCGCTGACAGCTGTACAATGAGCATTAGAGATGTATTCAGAGAACGGGTAGGCGTATTCAGCCAATGGAAACCATAAAGTTTCCACCTCTACATGAAGACTTGTAGAACCCCCTGTTCAGCTGCAAGTAATAACTTACTTATAAGTGTCAAAAATCACTTTGGTAGCGGGGTTTAGAGAGAGAGAGAGAGGGAGAGAAAATAAAACTACAAAAAGACATAAATTACAAATACTTCTTGGGATGAATTTACTAACAACTCTTTATGACGGTCGAGTTTTTTCGTTGAAAATCAGGAGCGGATACAGAATTTTAGTTGGAGGAGAACAATTGGGGTCAAGTTACCCTTTTTTGCCCTTATGCAATAAAAATAAAACTTAAAAAAAAATTGTTTTCAAATTCTTCCTTTGAGCGGAATAAATTTAAATTTGAATTTTGAAGCGTAACGGATTTTTAAACAGGTAGAAAGAGCAACGAGTGCCTTTAACTAGTAGCTGCAATAGCAATCCCAGAACAAGCATTGAGTAGGCATTGCGCATGTCCTTGACGTGTTGACAACTCCTTTGACATTCGCTAATTCTATTCACTTTCTCTATATAACACAAGTTCATCGCCGTCATCGTTGGTATGTAAATATTACAAAAGCCAGAAAAGGGCTCTTCAAGAAAAATTCACTTAAAGACGATAAATCGCATTTAAAAGCATATCTTCTAAATCTTATGAAATCGCACAAAGATGCCGCACAAACAGCCAATAGCAGTATATTTATTTTATGTCGCGCTGGCCGCGCTGCAGTCAGGTAACTGCCTAATTGGGTTAAAGCACAGGAAAAAATCAATACACGCTCAGTTTTGGCACATTTTCTTACAGCTGATGGACAATCGATTTCGAATACAGTGCATCGTACACAAGCTGCCACCGAGCGTATCAATGATCTCTCCTGCTACGAATGCGACACCATGGACCATGGAGAGGCGTGCGTGGATGTAACGACACGTAATCTTTCGAATTTCATACGCAAATGCAAGGGCGAGGAGTTTATTTGTATGGTAAGTTTGGAACATATATATGCACATGTGTATATGTATACGTATGCGCTTTAGAGTAATCGATCAGAGAAGTTTTCCAACTCCCATTTTATTAACATTCCATATTCCCCCCTCGCAGGTGAAACGCTTTTCCTACACAACCAGCACTGAGAATTCCACCAGCGCGCCAAAAATGTGGTCCTTGGATCGACGCTGTGCCGTCAATTGTGAGGCTGGCTGCATTGTGATCGGCGAGAGGACAAAATTATATGCCTGCACTTCCTGCTGTGAAAAATCGCTTTGCAATACTGGACGCGGACGTGCGGTGAGCACTTTTCAGCGCGTGGAAACTGGCATCGGTACGCGTTGGTATGCCGCAGTGGTGGCAACAATGTTGCAACGATTATTCCTGCATAGTAATTATTCGCTAATGGAGATTTGCAGTTTTGGCAATAGGATTACATAAATGGAAGTGTGTAGATAAAAATGTTATCTACTTTCGATGGAACGGCTGCACTAAAGTTTGTAGTAAAAGTAAGAAAAGAATACGATTTTTTATTGAACCAAGTTCAAGATTTGTGCCAAGGTTACACTCCCACAAGCATTAAAAAAATATACTTATATTATATAAGATGAGGTTTAAAAATGTAGTTGAAACTTTTTTCCTATTCTAATCTAAAGCCAAATAATTTTGTGATACAAAAAATAAGATTATTAAAATAAATTTGCTAATTAGAGTCTAGTGATAAAATTTCCTGTAAATATACGCTTGTGTCATTATTTTATTGCACTTTAGGGAGTAGGTCGCTCCATTGGTGTAACAACATCAAGACGCACACCACTAATTGGAGGAGAAGCTTGGCAGATACTTAGCCAAAGTGTATGCGCCATTATTATACCCGAGCGCACTTGTGCACAAGGGTATTATAACTTTGTTCACATAACGGTTGTTTGTAACAGGCAAAACGAATCGAGATAGATATAGACAAATGTATACATAAATGATCAGAATGAAAAGAGAAATCGATTAAGCGGTGACTGTCTGTCCGTCCGTCCGTCCGTCCGTCTGTCCATCTGTGCACACGATAACTCGAGTAAACATTGAGATATCTTAACGAAACTTGGTACGTGAACTTCTTTTGGGCGTGGGACGGATGGTATTGAAAATGGGCGAAATCGGATAATAACCACGCCTACCTCCCATATAACGGTAATTTTAAGAAATACGAAAACTGCGATATTTTAGTAACTACTGAAGATAATTCACTCAAAATTGATACTTACAATGAGTTTCAGACGGAAAACATGAATATTATAAATTTTTGGAAAATGGGCGTAGCCACGCCCACTTATGGTTACATGTGTATATCTTGGTAACCGCTACACCAATTTCGTGTAAACTTGGGACAGTTGTTGGCGTTTGTACAGCATACTAAATGGCTGAAAATTTTAAAAATCGGACAATAACCACGCCTACCTCCCATATAACGGTAATTTTCAGAAAAACGAAAACTGCAATATTTTAGTAACTACTGAAGATAGTTTACTCAAAATTGATGATTGCAACAATTCTTTACCAAGAAATACGTTTATTACAAAATTTTGGAAAACGGGCGTAGCACCGCCCACTTGTGATCACATATATGTATCTCGCTAACCGTTCTAGCAATTTGTACCAAGCTCGGTATGGTTATTGTGCTTGCCACATAAAAGCAAACCGTTGAAAATTGTTGAAATCGGACTAAAATTGAGGCCGCTTTTCATATAACGGTAAATTTCAGAAATGCTTGAAATTTCAATATTTCGAAATTTAAGGACGCTAATTTACTAAAAATGTATACACCCCAGCTTATCATGTAGCGGTAGCTTTCGGAAAGGTGGAAAACATATATTTAATACTTGCGCCGGGTATTTAATGTTCGGCTCCGCCCGAACTTAGACTTTCTTACTTGTTATTATTATTATTATTAGTTGCCATGAGCTCCTTATTCATTAGGGAGAACCTTAGAAAGCAAAACTACTCTGGCATCTCCAAACGCGTAGCTAACATTTACAACTAGTATATAAAGTGAGAAAGAAATGTTCTAAGAAAATGAATTTAATTTCATACGGTTCAAATCGTAGTTCCGGATATTTATTACCACGTATCCTCTAGGTAGCGACGAAAAACCCGTTTGGGAGCGAGCTAAAGTGAGAAGGCGTAAAATTTCGCGTGCGCTGGGTTTGGATCACACCACGTTAAAACCCCACCCAATGAAAACGAACAACTAGCCCCAGATTAGACCCCCTTCCGACGACGACCACGGCAAACGTTTAAGTGACTGTGATTTGAGGTTATGCACCTAGAATATCTGGACCCTTAATGAGGAAGGTGCCTCTAACCGGCTGGTTGATGCCATCCAAGAAATGCAATGGACGAGGCAAGGCAAGGTAAGCGTAGAGTCTTGCGACGTCTACTACAGTTGCCACGTAAAGGAGCGCAAATTTGGTGTTGCATTTGTGGTCAGAGAAAAACTCCATCGCCGAGCTCTGGCGTTCACCCCGGTGGACGAACGTCCAGCCACAATCCGCCCATGCCCGACGGAAGAGAATGGCGAGGCGTCTTTTCTATGAGCCCTTGGAGCGTATATATGAGCGCTGTCCCCGACACGATATCCAAATCGTGTTTGGCGATTTCATTGCCAAGGTGAGAAAGTAAGGGATCTTTGGCACCCCTTTGGCTGATCGACTTCGCCGGGGCCCGAAACATGGTAGTATGTTCCGGCATAAAAAGATAAGAGAAACTAAATCGATCATGTTATGAAACACGGAAGGCACGCTTCCAGTATTTTAGATGCACGTAGGCTCCGAGGCCCAAATATCGATTTGCAGCACTATCTTGCTGCTGCCAAGATACGCACCCATCTCTGTGTAGCAAGAAATATGCGCCCAATAATGCAAGGAAAGCTTAACGTCGAAAAGCTGCAACCACAACTGGCGGCCAATGCATTCGCTACTCGACTCTCATACCTGCTCTCAGGGAACACTCTTCAACAAACCGACATGTACGAGCAGTGGAACCACATTTCCCGGTTATTAAGTAGCGCCGACGAAGAAGTAGTCGTATTTCAGCGAGCTTGAAAGAACAACTGCCACGATGAGGATTGTCAAGAAGCTGCAGAGAAAAAAGGTGCCACGTGGCACCATCATAGGGAGCTCAAGAATGAAGCGAGGCGTATTTGCCACAATAAGAAAAGAGAGGCCGAAACACGTCAGTGCGAAGAGCTTGAAATGCTGGCCGACAGGAAAAAAGACCGAAAATTTTACCAGACCGTTAGGCGACTTAAGGAAGGTTTTAAGACCAGGGCGAACTCTTGTGATAAAACCAACGGCGAACTAGTGACTGCCGTCCAGAGGGTATTTAAATCATAGAGGGAACACTTCCCCCCTACTGAATGGTAGCAGCACGGAAAGTTGTGGAGAAGACGAAGCCGAGCTCCCAGCCGATGATGACGGAGTCGATGTTCCACCGCCAAACTATGACGAGGTACGAATAGCAGTAACGCGGCTGAAAAGCAACAAAGCTGCTGGAGCTGACAGCCTGCCAGCTGAGCTATTCAGGTACGATGGCGTGGAGCTGATAAGGTTCATGCATCAACTCTTATGCACAATATGGTTAGATGATCGCATGCCCGCCGACTGGAGTATAAGTAGGCTCTGCGCAATCCACAAGATAGGCGATCCCACCATACGCGAAAATTTACCGCGGAATCAGCCTTCTAAGCATAGGTTACAAGGTCTTATCGAGTGTATTGTGTGAAAGCTGAAGCCTGTCAACGAACTGATTGGACCTTATCAGTGTGGCTTTAGACCTGGCAAATCCACCATAGACCAGGTATTCCCAATACGCCAAATCTTGGAAAAAACAGTCGTTCGAATGTACGGAAGTGCTGTAGATCTGAAAGTATTTAATGCGGGTCGCCATGCTGGTAACAGAGGAAGAGGAAGGCACCCCGCGTTGGAAAGACCAGGCTGAGAATGACTTGGCTTCATTTGGTATTTTCAATTAGCGTCAGTTTAAGACTCGATTAAAATCGCTTAGGCGATCACAGCGCCAAGAAAGAACAAGAATAAGGTATGTTAGCCTTAGAATGGAAGTAGTATCTTCGGAAAGGATTTCCTTGAACATTTTGTTATATTTTTTGCTCTGAATTTTTCAGCAAAATTTACTCCAAAATCGTTTTTATGAAATTCCTTGCCGGTAAGAGGAGAGACGCCCGCTAAAATATGCGTTTCGTCGTCCATTATACAGCATACGAATTTCTAAGGAAAAAATTTGTTTCGGCAATTTAACTCGTTCTTGACAGAGTTTTTATCTGGAACTTTTGCACATCATAGGGCTTCGGCCCATCTTCTTTCTTAGTTAGAAGCGAACAGGCCTAATCCGCGTAAATAAATCTCCTGCCAATTTTTAAACCATTTTTGCATTCCCCGCACTCTTGTAACCAAAAAAAAATGTGTTACCGTTCTATAAGCTGATAATAAAAAAATGTCCCGTGAAATATGCAATGCCGGGATTGTTGAATTGCTGAATGTATTGACAGCGGTACCAAGGTACCTAGAATTGCGGTTACAAGAAGTGGTACAAATTCCCTTTTCAAATGTTTGCATCTTTCTTTAGTATGGTGACAACTTTATTTGCCCTTATCTAGAAATATTTTGCTTCTGATTTTATTTCAGAAATCGACTGCAGTTCTGTACTCAGAAATCAGCGAATGAAATTAACTAAAAACTTTCCAGAGATTGATTATAGCCTTTCTTTTTCTAAGTACTTTTGAGCATTGGGGCAACAAAAACACTCTAAAATAATTCTAATCAAAACTACTTACTTTGATTACTATTGCTAAGTTTAAACATCAGTATTGATGTAGTTGGGACGCACAGTGGGGCAAAAAAAGTTGCTGTGGACAAACTAATTTTGAGAGCCCAAATATGAACCGATTTAAATTTTTTTTTTAATAAAAGATAATTGAATTTCGTGTCGATCTGTTCCTGGCGATTTTTTAAAAAAGATCTGGGTTTTTTTATTTATTTATGTTCAAAAATGAAAGAAAACAAATTTCACGTTTAAATGCTTCCCCTTTTTTGGAAAATACTTGAAATTAATTTCAAATGTCTGCAATTATTTAAAAAATTATTCATAAAAATTTGTCCATAGGATAGATTTAATTAAAAAATGTATTTCATTTGTTATTTATACAAATACATATTTTGAAAGCCGGGTTTATTTCGTTTTTTCTGTTCGAAAAACTCGAAAACAGCTGTACCGATATTCTTGAAATTTTAGGCATCGACTCCAGACTATCCAAGGATGGTAATAGATCAAAAGCAATTTCGATATATCAAGAGGGCGTAGCACCTCCCATACAAACTGAAGTTTTCACACAACATATCTCTGGAAGTATTCATCGTAAAGTGCTGGAACTTAGTATAGAGATATATAATATCAACGCCAAACTCATGGAAAAAATGGTAGTTATTTAAAAAGGGGGGCGTGGCACCTCCCATAAAAACTGAATTTCTCACATTAGAATGTGTATGGGAGGTGCCACGCCCCCTTGATGTATCGAAATTATTCTTCTTCTATTATCCTCCTTTGAGGGTCTAGAGTCAAGGTCCAAAATTTCAAAAATATCGGTACAGCTGTTCTCGAGTTTTTCGATTAGAAAAAAACGGCTTTCAAAATATATATCAGTATTAAAAATATTTTTTAATTAAATGTTTCCTATGGAAAAATATTTATGAATAGTTTTTTAAATAATTGCAGGCATTTGAAATTAATTTCAAGTATTTTCCAAACAATGGGAAGCATTCAAACGTAAAATTTTTTTTCTTTCACTTTTCAATATTAATAAAAAAAAGCTATGTAGAGCTTTTTCAAAAAATCGCCACGGATAGATAGACGCAAGATTTAATTATCTCTTTAAAAAAAAAAAAGAAACTAGAAATCGGTTCATATTTGGGCTTTCAAAAATGATTTGTCCATAGCAACCTTTTTTGTCCCACTGTGGGACGCTAAGGTCATCGTAAAAGCATATATCACCAATTAAAGTGTGTTTTTTTTTATTTAATTTAGATTTCTGTAGTTTTCTGCCCAACTAAAATGCATTTTTAAACATTTTTTTATCACAAATTTGCAAATTTATAGCGACACTGCTGCCTTTGTTACTGTCCTCGGAGCTGATTACAGCGCATACATTATAAGAGAGGAAGTTCACATACATGGAATAAAAAATGACCACTAGAGGTGTGGGTGAATTGCTATGAACCCTCAATGTCCAAGTCGACCGCAAAACGGCAATAAAGATTAATCTTATCGTAATTTAATGGGCGAAGTGGACATGACATACAAATGTATGTATGTATGTAAAAGAGGTAGAATTACACAAACATTTATACAAGTATGCATATTTACACCAAGGATATGAACGCAGCAAAGGGTTTGGACTTTTCATTGTCCCTGAATTGCCAACTCGGAAGCATAGCTGTTTGTGTTATTAGCGGCGGTATATACAGCGTGGCGACGAATAACTGTTACCCCGGTTTTGACGTAGAATACGTCTTACCTTAAGGTATGGGGGCTATGTTCAAATGTTGTAGTTGTAATTTTTAGAACTTCACAAAAACGCTTATTGCACGAGNTTTTCCACAGATTTTACTTTAGTTGTATTAATTAGTTATTAAATTTTAATCCCTATTTACATTTGCCAGCAGTTTAAACTTTGAGAGAAAAGTTCATTTGGCACGCAAGTCATTTTCAGGTGTATTTTTTCTTAGGCTTTGTATAAAAAAATACAAAAAAGATAAAAACTGTATAAGGTTGGTCGAATGAATGGCCGTCCTAGTCACCAGTTCCGAGTCTATTCGATTTTTGGGTATGAGGCCTTACGTTGGAGAAAATGGGGAGTATAAGGCACTCAAAATGGACAAAATTTGCCTATGGTTACAGAAGATATGGAATAAATTAACTGACGAAGACCTGCGTGCCAAATGAACTTTTCTCTCAAAGTTTACACTGCTGGCAAATATAAATAAGTATTAAAATTTAAAAACTATTTAATACAACTAAAGTAAAATCTGCGGAAAATTAACAATAAAATACTTTTTTCGCAAAATCTATAAAGGACCCTTTTATTTCTCAAAAACCTAGGTAACACTTATTCGTCGCCACGCTGTACATAGCTCCTGCCCCAGGTATTCAGTGTGGATGGTTATTGGAAGCATTTGCTTAATTTTTACTATGTGTATTTGCGTGTCAATATGTTTAAAATAAAATGGAATTTAAATTCGCTATTCCTAATGAGCGTCCACATCTGTTGCTTTAAAGTTAAAGTGGCGGAAGTGGATTCATTCCAGTCCGATTTGCACATCTGGTGACTTTCTCACTAAAATAAACGTGTCCATAGTAAACAAACAAACTACTAATATATGAAGGATCGTGGAAAACCTATTCAGTTTCAAAAGCTCCAAACAATAGATATTTATGAATAGCTATATATTGTGTTCCTTGCTTGATTGCAAAATTGTATTCAATTTCAGTTCATTTCCATAGAAATCCGAAACAGTGAATCAGCAGTAATGCTGGCACATCATGCGGCATAACCGAAAACACCGACAATGGCTCTTATGGGGACAACAAAAGCAAGCTAGCTCCTTTACTTAAAAAATGTGAATGCCAGCTACAGAACGCTTAACAACACTACCGCCCAAATCATTGAAATCGTTAGTGTTCCAAGGGGAAACACCAATGCCAACATCATCAATTCTTCGTTATATAATTTGCAATAGTCACTTCGTCTGATTTCTCAGGTGGCCATTTTCGCACATACATTTACGAGTACATTCCAATTTCAAAAGACGCGGACACAAACGAGGGCGCTCATACACACATAAGGGTGACCTCATGAAACACCTTTCTATTTTGTTCTAAATACAAAATAAAGACATTACAAAAATTTTAAAATTTTAAAATGTTTGTCCCATCGGGTCGCTTCCGGGGTGTGAAAAATGTGTATATTTTTTACATCGCAAAAATTTTACACAATTGTGACTTTCACCAGCTGGAAATCAGCGATTTTATGAATCTATAATGTACAAGTTTCAATAATACGTTAATTTTATCAGATTTCAAGAATAAATTTTGCGAATTAAAAAAATTTAAAATTTTTGCATAAGTATTAATGTACTTGAGACGCTAAGTTCATCGTAAAAGCATATATTACCAAACATTTTTTAAAACTTTTGAAACAACCGCCTTTATTTTGTACGTAGAACAATACAAATGTTTGGATGTTGATATTTTTAAGGACCACCCTAATATACATACATACACTTATTGTTCTTTCAACGTTTCCAGGGAAGTTTTGTTTGTTTTTTAGTTTACTTTGACGCAGAGTGACGGGAATCACCCATACACATACATACATACATGCATGCACAAGTACCATCCCAGTGGGAAAATGTAAGGTATGGTAATCGAAAGTATTATCAGTAGAACAGCTGTTTTCACATTCGAAAATAAATTTTTTTCAACGCGGCGATGCCTAAAAAGTAGGGCATTAAATTATGCATTACCTAGTAAACGAGCTATGCATACAACTTAATATGATTATTTTTTTATTTTTTTGCACATTAGAATGCTGATTACATATAAAACAGCAATAGAATCTAAGGCTTATAATTACTTTATTTATCACGCATGTAATGCATTACTACTTTTCCCACTGGGATAATAATAATAATAGATTGGCGCTTACACATATGTTAGTGTTTGGCCGAGCTTCTCCTCCGATTTGTGGTGTGCGCCTTGATGTTGTCACACAAAGCGGAGGGACTTACAGATTTACGCCGACTCCGAACGGCGATTGTATTTTTATGAGAAGCTGTTTTTCATGGCAGAAATACACTCGGAGGTTTGCCATTGCCTGCCGAGGGACGACCGCTGTTAAGAAAAAACCTTTTTTCTATATTTTTTTTGCGACTTTGCTTTGAACCCAGGCGTTGCGGAGTGGAAGCGCGCACTGCTTACCACTACACCACAGCGGCCGACTTCACACTGGGATACTCTGTCGAAATAAAGCTGGCAGCCTCAAAAATAAACCAATAGAAAAAGTAGTTTGAAATAAATTACTTTGAAGCAAAATGCATTTGAAAGTGGCTTAATCATATGCAGAGTCGGACAATTGACTTGAACTTAGGATATTATAATGCGAATAAAGTCAGTTGCTTACGAGAAACAAAAATCTTCCTTTTTCCCAAATAAGTTAATAAAAAAGAAGTTATTAAGTTGATTTTAAAGTAGTTGACTTTCCGGCAGGGTTTAGCCGATGGCAACAAAAGTTATAGTGCGAGTTTATAGCATAGGCGCCTTGATATATGCAACATTTTTTGAAAGCGTTGCTATTTACTTATGATTAATGCTCAAGTTAATGTGTGTGTGTTTGTAAACAAGTGCACATTTCGCTTTCAAGTTCTCACTCCCTGTCACACTCCCTGAAGTACTTGCTTCCTACATCTTCATTGAAATGTTTAAATCTATGATTATTCAATAAATTTTTATGTTGTGACTTGCAATAATAAATTGTAAGCACTCGTAAATGTACTACATACTATACTGCCGCGCATAATGGGCATTTTATTGTCAGACATAAAGTTAGACCCATTGGATTAAATGGTTATTTCGTCACAGCAAAAAAGTACCCTGGGAAAAATGGCAAGTGTTCTGATTTTGCTTGCAAAAGCTAAAATGGCGATGATGGTGTGTGGTACATAAATAACTATAACATAAAAAAAATTTAAATGTGAATTTGACGAAATGTATTAAACATTTTCAAGTGAAAAATGTTCATATGTATAGCATGATTTGTTTTTAAATATCTGATTTACGTACTTACATAGTTAAAATAAAGCAGATTTCGTTAGCCAAGCACATGCCAACTGTGAAAGGAAATTTAGTCTGAAAATTGGAATCTCAGTGTACTTTGCCCAAAACCACAATTGCCACGGGCAAAGCCTTCTCAGCATTGCGTATGAGGTCATATCGACGATATTGTGTAAACGGCTTAAGACCTTCATGAATCAGTGCTGGAAAATCCACTATTGACCATATTTTTAATGCGCGTCAAATTCTGGAAAAGATACTAGAGACCAAAGGAAATTTAATACAGGCGCTACTAATAGTGGAAAATGTAATACGAGCTGCCAATTTAAATCGCTCCGATACCGTATACAGCGAAAGCAAGTTGTCGCTGGCGTATGCAGATAAAACGGACACCGCCGGCCTCAGCACCAGGCTCGTGAGCACAGCAGCAGCTTGGAAAAAGAGGTTGGTATATAGGTGAACGACGGAAAAATTAAGTATATCCTGGCAACACATAGAGATCCTCGCGAATTGGGACACTCGGTACTTTTGGCAGTTTTAGCTTTAAAGCTGTGAAGGACAAATACCACCAGTAACTTCCGGCTTGGGTAAAGGCTGTGTAATACTCAGTCAATACAAAGTCGACTAGAGGTCGTGGATAAAAATAGAAAGACTGCGTTGGTTTGGGCACCCCTGGGTGGTCAACGAAAGTAAGAGCGCCCACGAACGCAATATGAGACCAAATACAGTAAGACCTGTCTGCATATGGAATCAACACCTAGCAGGGCGGATATAGGGAGGGGTGGGGGAAATAGGGGAAATTTCATTTCATTTATTTCATGCATAATTACATTACACCAGTCACAAGGAGATGTCCCACCAGTCACAAATTTAAATATTTTTTAATAATTCTATGATGTTTATAACGGGTGATTTTTTTGAGGTTAGGATTTTCATGCATTAGTATTTGACAGATCACGTGGGATTTCAGACATGGTGTCAAAGAGAAAGATGCTCAGTATGCTTTGACATTTCATCATGAATAGACTTACTAACGAGCAACGCTTGCAAATCATTGAATTTTATTACCAAAATCAGTGTTCGGTTCGCTTTACGTCCGATTTATGGTCTACATAATCGACCAAGTGAGCAAACAATTAATGCGATTGTGACCAAGTTTCGCACTCAGTTTACTTTATTGGACATTAAACCAACCACACGAATGCGTACAGTGCGTACAGAAGAGAATATTGCGTCTGTTTCTGAGAGTGTTGCTGAAGACCGTGAAATGTCGATTCGTCGCCGTTCGCAGCAATTGGGTTTGCGAAACACATTTCGAACCGAACACTGATTTTGGTAATAAAATTCAATGATTTGCAAGCGTTGCTCGTTAGTAAGTCTATTCATGATGAAATGTCAAAGCATACTGAGCATCTTTCTCTTTGACACCATGTCTGAAATCCCACGTGATCTGTCAAATACTAATGCATGAAAATCCTAACCTCAAAAAAATCACCCGTTATAAGCCTAGATTTTGTCGAAAATGAAAGCGTATAGTTCATATTCTACAACGCAAAAACCACTTTTTTAAGTGTGTTTTGGCTAAAATTCATCTTTGAGTGCACAAGGGTAAATTAGAGTTGTATTCAGTGTCCCACCAGTCACATTCATTTAAATGATAGTTTCATAAAACTAAGAAATCATTTGGAATTTTTGTTAAATCAATTTTATACATTAGTTATCGTCCTATGTTAAAAAATATCTTTCGCTTTTGTATAAGTTCCAACGACATAGCTAAAATTCACAATTGATCACATTGTGGAATAAAATGCCCCACCAGTCATAATGGAATGGCTCTGTACTAGTTTTTACTCCGAAATTAGAACAAAATGCGTAAAATGTCGAATGAAATTCCGAAGTTTAACTTCAGAATCATAATAGTTTAACTCTCAAAGGGCCTAGAGACTTCTACCTTGGCTTAACCCTTTCACTACCATACTATAAGCAGCGTACTTACGCAATTTTAGGCATTTTTTCGGGTAGATTTAATATCAAATAAGAAAAAAAAAAAATTAAAAAAATAAATTGAATGTCCTTCAGAAGAAAAATATGTCCTGGGATTATACATATGTCCCATTGGGCTGTGTACATAATATTAATTGGGACTAAATATCCCATCGGTAATATTTATTTGACAATAGTGAAAGATAATTTTGGTATTTTATTTATAAAATTTACCAAAGCATTCAAAAATGAATGGCTCTTTGCACCTTGAACATATATGAATATACGTCGGTATTATTTTATTGGCACATGATCCCCCACATAAAATTTTGTTTGTGCTTTTTGACCAAGGAACTTTTGTTGTAGGTGTTCTTTTGACTTTTATGTCAGCTCCACCTTGCGCAAGGAACTGTTCTGCAAATGGAACCACGTATTCGTTTAGTAGAGATTTTTTGTGAATATTTTCCTGGTAAAGAATATTCGCACTTATAACAGACGTCATAAAAATTTAAAAATAAACTTTAAATGTACACCAATGGGATAATATGTATGTATATCCCATTTATACGGCTTAAACCATACCATTGGGATATATTACCCCTATTTGAAAAAACACACATATAAGCATATTTTTTTACATATTGTTGCGTACTAACTTGATAAAACAGTTATATTTTTACCAGTGGCGGATCCATCGGGGGTGTTTTGGGTGTTAAACTATGTGTCAGTCAGTGGCGGACGCACGGGGTGGGTTTTAATATGGCGCATATGTATGTATAATATGGCGGCTATGTATTAAAATACCCCCCCGTGGGTCCGCCACTGATTGACACGTAGTTCAACCCCACACACAACATTACTTTGAGGTCTCGAAACATTTATTTTCACTCGTAAATCGATGTACTTTTCAAAAACACGTGCACATTCAACAGTGGTTGATGCCAATTAATTCCTACAAAAAATTACGCGTTCATTAAACGAACCGAAAATAGCTTATTATGAAAAGAAAATACTTATAACTACCAATGAGACATTATCTTATTCAAATAAAATGCGAATTGCATTTTTGTCGATTTTTTAAATCTCCTTTGGTATGCATGATCCCCATGGTAGTGAAAGGGTTAAATTAAAGGCCTTGAATAGCACTAAAACTTGTTGTTCGAGGGACATAAAATTGTGTGAAGGATGCACAGCTGCATGCAAATCATAAAAAATGCAATATACAATGCATTTTTAAAATTGATAGGTTGACCTTTTTATCGTTTTTTAAACAGAGGAATCGTGTTTGTCGTCTCAAAATCTATAATATTAGTATAATAAAAAATACAAAAAAAATTTTGTTTTTGGAATATATCCGTTGGATTTTGCATGCTTTTTCGAGCAACACTATTTTTGACCAAATTTTTTAAGGTCAAAGAGTAATTATGGCTCAATGGCAATATACAGGGTGGCGCCGAATGAGCTATATGGTTTAAATGGTTTATAACTTTTTTATTTATGCGATTATTATTATTATAATTTTTTATTTTTTATTTTTAAATACAGTATATTATTGGGGAATTTTTTGCAATTAGCTTTGAAAAATGATATCCTGTAAGTGATGTGCATTTTCTGCTTCACACATACGTGCTGTTTTTAGCATATTTTCCATAACTTTTCGCAGAATTGACCATGATTTCATTTCGAATGTTGGTTTGGAGTTGGAGAATGGTTCTTGGTTTGTTAACGTACACTCTTTCTTTCAAATATCCCCAAAGAAAACTGTCACGAGCTGTTAAATCTGGTGAACGTGGAGACCAGTTAAAATCGCTTGTTCGCGAAATAATGCGTTCGCCGAAAATGTCCCTTAACAAAGCCATTGAGCCACGTGCAGTATGTGCTGTGGCTCCATCTTGTTGAAACCACAACTTTGGATGGTTTTCCACAGCTGGCCTAATAAAATTTTCCAACATCGTCCGATGTGCAGCACCGTTGATTGAGATCGAGACACCACTTTCATTTTCAAAAAAATATGGGTCAATTATCCTTTCGGAGGATACTCCGTACCAAACAGTACACTTGAGTGGGTGTAATTCTCGCTGATGCACTGCTCTTGGATTTTCCGTAGCCCAAAATCCTGCAGTTTAGCTTGTTGACATACCCATTTAATAGGAAATGGGCTTCATCGCTCATTACCAAATTATGAATAAAGCCTGGATTTTCCTGGTTACCTTCTCATTACCCTCTACGCTCAAATACTAAGAACCGGGCAATGAAAAGGCAAAATTTTTTGTAGAAACGAAAACGCCATTATTTTTCAGTCGCGAAATGTAATTTTGAAATTTTGAAATTACTTTGGTGTATTTTTCCCAATAACCGTTGACTCTAAACACATGATTTATAAGAATATAATTCATTGATAAACAATATATAGTATACACAATTTTTGATTCTTATACCCATCTTTGATTATAAATCGGCCAAAGTATATGAACGCCAAATTAGTTGTTTTTATTTAATCATTCAGGCTTAAATTTTTCTTAATCTGTACTTTTTCATGTATTACACATTTGAACACTAATTAGAAGATCATTTTTTGAAGTGAAATATTTTTGCACTCGGTTAGGTGTAATTGAAAACATCGATGTAACGAAAAAGCTACACAATCATTGGGGTCTAATTCCCACTCCAATGAAACGAAAAAGTTACAGAAGAAGAGTGAGGATGGCGGGGGTGGTTGCGCACGATTAAGATTAAGATTAAAATAAAGATTAAGAGTAAGATTAAGATTGCGGCTAAGAATAAGATTAAGATTAAAAATAATAATAAGACTAAGGTTAAGGTTAAGATTAAGATGAAGATTAAGATTGCGACTGAGATTAACATTGAGATTAGGATTAAAATTAAGATTGAGATAAGGTTAAAGACTAAGATTAAGAATAAGATTAAGATTTAGATTAAGGTAAAAGTTAAGATTACGATTAAGAACAAGATTAATATTAAGAGTAAGATTAAGACGAAGTCTAAGATTAAGATTAAGAATAATATTAAGATTAAGATACTAATAAAGATAACGATTGAGATTAAGATAAACATCAAGATTAAGATTAAGATTAGTATTAAGATTACGAGAGATTGATATTTAAATAACTGTTCATGCAGAAAAATACTGATACTAACCACTTTTTTTCTATAACTTTTTTATTTCATGTCCAATTTCTATAAATGATATACCGTTGTAATGATATACCATTGTAATGATATACAAATGAACTATCGTAAAACAAGATTTATTTTATTTCAGTAATATTAAATACCAGTTTCACTTACGATTTTCTGAAAATAAAATATAAATATTTCTGCTTTTCGACCACACTGTGCAAACACTATTACTGGGCTGCATTGTTGGAAACTTCAACCGGAGTTAAGTTAAGTGTTCCGTGAAATATGACAAACGATAAGCTTGAAAGCTCATTTTCAGCCACTTGATGCCAAAAGACACGAATCATCATGGCAGGACGCTTCAATGAATAGAGGTGCTTGTTAACTTAAGCGAAGCATTGTTGCAACATTACACAAAGGATGTAAGATAAGTACAAAGTTAATGTCAGAAAAAAGGAGAGAAATTAAAAAAGTAAAGAAAATAATAAAGGAAACTAACAAAATAAGATGAGAAAAAGGATGAACTATTCGTCCTGGTACAGGATGTGCTGCACAAGCTAACTGTCAGCTAAAAAAGCTAGGAAAAAACATATAGTGACGGTGAGCTGTTTAAAAATACAGAATTATTTATGTATGTACATTAGACTGCATCACTCCCCATACAAAAAAAAATCGGTGCTATTTTTCCATTGGAATTATAAAATGTATTATATTTTAAGACGTCCACCAAAATATTTCGGAAAAATATTAAGATTTAAGTGAGCTGGACCGATTTGAAAGTACCTCTAAATATTGAATTTTATATGAATAAAAATAATTTCTTAAATTTCTTTTTTGAAAAAATGCCCTCAAATGTCAAAACGGTTTTAGCTTAAAAAAATTGCATAAAAATATCTAAAAAAAATTAAAAAAAAGTTTTAACGGAATCGTAATAATGAGATTTTTGACGCTGTTTTTTTAACTTTTTTCAAAGGTTGGTATAAGAAAAACTTTAATGACACAGCCTAAACTCTTCCAATTTAGACTTAAGAGGTGTCACTGGAAAGGTTTTTTTTCATCGTTTTTATTTCTTTGCTAATAAACTCATTCAAAGGATGACAGAGAAAGGTAGGATGAACGAACGTTATTCAAAGCTGAATTAAGATGTGTTGGTATTTGAAAAATAAAAAATTGGGATACGAATGACTTTTTTTGGACAGAAATAAAAACAGTGTGAAAATACGTTTCCACTGAGATCCCTTAAGTCTAAATCAATCTTTGAAAAAAGTAAAAAAACAGCATCAAAAATCTCGTTCTTACGATTCCGTTGAAAAGATTTTTAAATATTTTTATGGAGATTTTTTAAGCTTAATCTGTTTTGTCATCTGAGGGGACTGTTTTCAAAAAGTTCTTTAAGAAACCATTTTTATTCATAAAAAACTCCATTTTTGGAGGTGTTTTCAAATCGGTCCCGACGGAAAAACTGCAACTTTTTTTGGTGATGCAGTCTAATGTACATATATAAGTACGAGTATGTGTAAATATGTTCGCAAGGAATCGCCTGCGGTTGCATTTTCACTTTCGAACGTATGAACTTACAAACATATACATATTTGTATCCAGTGCAAAACCTGTATGCACAAGTATTTTGGAGCGCCTGTTGTTTTTTTTGAAGGAGTATGAGCGTACACATGAATGCGAAAATTTTCCTAGCCATTAGGGTTAAGTGAGTATAAACACGCAGTTCACTCGAGGTAGGAATAGTTCACAACTACATACACACTTTCATCAGGATAACAAGCTTCGATTGAAGTTTAAATTTTCTGCAAGTAAATGAAGTGCGATTTATATAACTAAATGTGAGTATAAAAGTGATTTTATAGAGCTATGTATTTTGAGAAGGAATGGCTGATAAATAGTAAAAGGCGATGTAATAATTTCAAGTACTGACTAATAACTATTGACAGCAAACTCGGTTAGTCAATTCATTCTCCGCTTTGTGTGTGGCTATGTGCGTATATAACGGGTGATTTTTTTGAGGTTAGGATTTTCATGCATTAGTATTTGACAGATCACGTGGGATTTCAGACATGGTGTCAAAGAGAAAGATGCTCAGTATGCTTTGACATTTCATCATGAATAGACTTACTAACGAGCAACGCTTGCAAATCATTGAATTTTATTACCAAAATCAGTGTTCGGTTCGAAATGTGTTTCGCAAACCCAATTGCTGCGAACGGCGACGAATCGACATTTCACGGTCTTCAGCAACACTCTCAGAAACAGACGCAATATTCTCTTCTGTACGCACTGTACGCATTCGTGTGGTTGGTTTAATGTCCAATAAAGTAAACTGAGTGCGAAACTTGGTCACAATCGCATTAATTGTTTGCTCACTTGGTCGATTATGTAGACCATAAATCGGACGTAAAGCGAACCGAACACTGATTTTGGTAATAAAATTCAATGATTTGCAAGCGTTGCTCGTTAGTAAGTCTATTCATGATGAAATGTCAAAGCATACTGAGCATCTTTCTCTTTGACACCATGTCTGAAATCCCACGTGATCTGTCAAATACTAATGCATGAAAATCCTAACCTCAAAAAAATCACCCGTTACAAGCGAAAGAAAATTTAGTTTTGCCGCTTGAACCAATCACGCATACCAAAACTTTCACCAATGAAGCGTAAAGTTGCCAGCATGCTAAGCTTTTTCAGCGGCATTCACTGTGAAAGGCCATCGAAGGTGGGTTAGAGGATTGCTGGTAGTACGTGTTTCACATTTTACCACTAACTAGTACACTGCTTGCATCTGTTCTCCGGCTTAACAACTTTTGAATTGAAAGCAAGGGAAGTCACGGCAAGCTACAAATTCGTGGTGGCGAAAGTTAAGTTGGCAAGCTGCTTTCCATTTGGGCCACTTTTGAACGCAGCTACTTGTATGTACATAGGTGCTAATACAGGTATATTGAAGAAAATATGGCATTTGTCAAAGGCTACCACATCAGTCACCTGAAGTTTGAGCCAACTACCACTTCTCCAGCACTTGACAATACTACGATGTCCCATCGCTCGTTCACGTGCAACGGCAATGACAGCAAATAAATTGCATTTCAAGGAGTTTCAATCAACCACATTTCACAATGTGCAACTATAGCGCGCCACAATCATCCTAGCGCCATAGAAATAGCACCAACAAAAAAAAGCTCGCAACGTTGACCAGAAAGTTTTTGCTGCGGCTTTAAGTTTTCAGCTTGTTTGAGCGATTAACATGGCGTGAGCAGCTCGGTTGGAAGTAAGTCAAATGCAACAATTGTGCTAGCGGAAATGAAGAAGGAAGAGGAGGAAATTGAGTTGCGGAAATAATGCCAGTGGTCCAGTGCAATATTTTGTATGCCATAGGTGAAGCTGTGGCTGCCGCACGTAACGCAAAAAGCTACATAAACTTTAGAGAATTTCGGCGGGTTTTTTGATACCATTTTTTTTTTATTTTTTTTTTTAGTTTTCGAGGTGGTTGATGTTCTGAAATACGTAGTAATTTGAAGCGGCGTAGAAAGTTATTTTTTTGCCATTTTCTCGAGACTGAGAGTAATTTAGCTGAAGCGTTTAAGTTAAATGGCAGATGGTTAGAGAAAAAGTTGTTGGAACTAAATACCTACATAAATATATGTTTTCGCAATGCCTAATAGTACTAAACTAGGTCGCTGAAGAGGATGTTACAGGTGCGTATGTATGTATATTTATCTATAGCTAATTTAGCATGTATTTTCATACATTTAAGGTAAATGGTTTAGAGTTTACCTCGCTTTTGGTGGGCTTAGACGCATTATAATATAATTATTATTTTTTTTTTTAATAGAAGATTTTTTTTTTGACTATCAAAAAAACCATGAAAATTGGAAACTTGAACAAATAGCAATTGTTTTGACAGTTAGAGTCTTACAGCGACATTTTTCTTTCTTGCTTTGGTCCATAATTACTGACAAGGAAATTCTGGCAACTGTCTTCCAAAGACAAATGTTGTTCGTTCTGGCAACTATCTTGAAAGCTATTTTCTGAATTTCGAAAGGCTAAGGAAAGTTTTGATAACGAGGAGGTCTTAGCGATATACTGCTACTAGCCAGTTCGAAAACGCCCTATCTCATAAAATTTTTCAAGAACACCCTACTTCAGAATTTGAATGAAGAATGCCCTATCTCAAACGGAAATACATTGAAAATGTGTTCAGCACTTCTATCATCATTTCGATATGAAGGAGATTGAACTCTTAAAAAGCAGATATCAGCTACACTCTGATTATCTAATCGTTCCCCGACTACGTTTTCATATTTATCCATAGGCGAATCCAAAGATCCTTTGAGAATTTTTTTAGGAGGCCAGTTCACGGGTTAACTCTGTGGGTTAGAAGGCTAAAAGCTCTCACGCAACCATTGTATTGAAATGCTAAGCCAAAAAATAGTACTAACAAGCTATCGTAAAGAGTTGAGATGCTTGATGCAATAAACAAACTACCTCACTCTAAACTAAGTACATAACTCTTTGAAATTGGTTGGCAAGAAAAAAGGATAGACTGTAGGATATGGAAAAAAATATACAAGAAGAAAAACAAAGCGAGCCAGCAGCCATACACATAATTGGCTATCATACGGTCCTTGAAGGAATAAAAATAGTTTGAAAAGGCACCGTATACTCGTCTATTAAATATTCCTTGCAATTATGTAAATGGGCTGTGCAAAGAGAAAAACATAGTGCTTACATAAATTTCAATACAAATGTGTGTACATAGTTTTGGTATAAAAGTAGTGAGGTTCAATGGCGCCAGGAATGGAAATTGTAGTCTTTAATGTTAACACTTTCGCCGCCTTTCCATTTTTTTTTAATGCGCGCCGTACCAAAATAACACGAAAGCTCATTCACTCTTATATACATACAGTGTTGGAAAATATAATAGAAACAAAGACTAATTTTGCAAATTATTTAGATTTACTTTTTGTTCAAAAATATGTACGGTAACAAATTTATAGAAGAGAAGAAGAGTCAATACGGACACCCGCCAGCGTGGTGTGTCATCTTCTCTACCCTGGCTTGCGATGGAAATTACGCAAATATTTTAAGTTCAATTCGCAAATATTCCATTCATAACGAATCATTTCCTTACTCAATGTAATGCCAAGCCACAAGAATAGGGCTGCAAATTTATTTTCTCCAATAATTTTTTCCACAGGGCTAAAGTGTCAGATAGCTGTTAAGATCGATTTAAAACCTTAACTGATGCGAGTACTTGGAAAGTTATAAGATCGGACACAATTTACTCTGAACGAAGCGCGACCCTTTAGAGTTACGAGCTAGGATAAGTAGTTACTGTAAGAATCTACGTATATCTCTCCCTGATGCACCAGAAGAGAACTCGGTCCTTTCTAAAAACTCGTATTGGGCATTGGGAATTGGGCCTGAAAGAGGTATCATGTTCTACTTAAGGACTTCTGTCTTTGCTGCTGCTGAAAATTCTGGAGAAGCAGATAGACGAGGTCCCGAATCACAAAATCCGTGATCGAATGATTACTAGTTTCGAATTGAATAAAATATGTACTTAACAAATTTTAGCTGCCCACGGATGCAGTGATTAAGGAACTGTAAGTAAAAAACAGGTTACCCCGAGATCGTTTATCTAAAGGTTACCGTGCTTATAATAAAGGAAAGTAATTTATTCAGCCCTAAAAGATAAACTAGCCAATATATGTGTGTGTGATGAAGATATATTAGTGTCGTTCGATGTCGTCTCCTTGTTCACAAATTTACCAACAATGTTAGCCTCAAAATGAATAAATTAATAGAAGACAAAAGCACGTACAAAACAATAAGAAGTGACCCCACAAAGGAAAGTAATGTTGATAACACCCCGCATACGATTGCTAATTAGATAGATTAAGGTATTAGCGATGCGGACTACGTGGCGCTTATATAAAATTAAGGATAACTTTATGGACACCCTATGTACAGACAGAGCTAGTTTATTCACTAGGGAAAATAAGCTCCACAAGCAACTCTTTCCGCGATAAAGGATGTTCGCCTGCAGCTTTACAATAGGGTAAATTACTTGAGCGTAATCCTAGATGGGGGACTTTTGCTACGAGATTTTAGCTAAAGATATACTCGTTTGCCATTGCGATTTTGCCTAGTTAAACAAAGCACGCCAGTCGATTCTCCTCTATGTTAACTGACGCCAATTGGAAATGTCAAGTGAAGCTTGGTCTTTCCATCACAGTGGGAACCTCTTCCTCTGCCACCACCAGTGGGTTCCGCGTTGAAAACATTCAGAGCTGGAGTGTCGGTGTCCATGCCAGCGGCCACTGTTAGAGTCAACTATTTTCTAATTTAGAAGTTGACGAAACCCGGGATCGAACCTAGGTCCTACGGAGTGGTTACTACCACCATTCAGTCCCACGGGTATGGAGATCCCTCATTTAGGAAAGAGTAAGAGAGGCATTAGTTGCCATAAATTACTGCAGGGGAGCCATTGGTAGGAGAAGTGGTCTCTTACCTAAAATAATTTCTCGGCTCTATGAAACAATTTTATGCAGTTGTCTTCTGGTAGAACTCGCTAAAGGCAGCTAGAGCCGGGCTACCCTATTGGTATTGACGCTGCATTGTGGACCACTCTAGCGCTTATCGCCATGTTGAAAACAATACCTGTCGACATTGCTGCCCGACACCTATAAGTGGCTGCAAGCACTGCCAAAGAGTGTGACTTTAAGAAGCAAGGTAAACATCTATTCCGACAGCCATGTGAGAATAAAGGTCATGAGCTTCCTGTTGGTGCATTCAAATTTGACCAGGGGTTGGTTGAACTCCCTCGAAATTGCGTGAGAATATTTTCTAATTAGACTTATGTATCGCCGCTTGGCGCGCAATACCCCGTATCCGCCAAATGCTATACCACGTATGAAGCGGTCCGAAAATTTCCCAAAATAGCAATAAAATTTAATTTCATAAAAACTTTTCAAAGGATGTCCAACCGAACTTACTAAATAGGGCTTCTACTATAATTACTTACCATTAAATTAACGGAGGAGGCACCCATTGAGACAGGGTAACCAAAACAAATTGTTGTCTATGCAACGTCATACGTGGTATTGCATTTGGCGGATACGGGGTATTGCGAGCCAAGCGATGATATACATATTGTTTCCAGGCATTAGTGACATTGCGCAAAACTGCACGGCTGACGTGTTTGCGAGAAAATGTAAGCTTGAAATGATTTCGAAGAACAGGAAGCGGGTGGGAGCGCCATCTGTCGTTCAGCGAATGATAGACGAAAAGTAGGACATGCGCAATTGCAAGGTAAATTTAGGCCAGAGCAGATCGGGGGCAGACAAAGGAGCTACTGATGCTTGCAAAGCCACAGGTCTTGGATTTAGTGAGGGTTCTTATACTGTCCGATTAAAATTAACGCGGTAAGACTGGGGGATAATGAGGTGGAATCACACGGCTGCTCCTACTACACATTCCAGCTTTCATGTGGTTAAGACTGAAATATATTGGCTCGTAATTTATATCCAACCCCAGGCAACTGTCGGCTAACGTTCAAAATATCATGGCATCACAAAGGTACAATAATGGTACTTTAAAGCAAAAAGTAAAATTGACGATTAGAAAAAAAGTAATTAAGTAAGAAGTAATGAATTTGGCTTGTTCCTAATATTTGTTCCAACACTGTATGTACATAAGTGCCAGCAGACTAACCATATTTGCTAAAATGTGCATTCGCACATACATGGTCCTTTGAAGACTCATCAAATATACACACTGGCGCGAAAAATATTGCTATAAAAGTTGGCATGCAAGCATGCCGCGTGAACGACAAAATTAATGTTTGCCAACGCATTCAGTTGCTCATTCATTCAGTAATTCATTCGCTTACTTTCGAAATTCATACAACCAAATTAAGTTGTTATACTCTGTGGGAAGGAAAAAAATATGCAAATTGTTTTTCGCTTCATGTCAGACATAAACCTTTTATGGCCAAGTGACATGTAAGCCTGCTTGGAAAAGCATCACCAGCCAGTCGCCATCGTCAACACCATCGCTGTGGCAAAGTAGCAATCAGGGGTAGTCATAAAAAAAGAGCAAAAAAAAAAAAAACAATAGCGCTCACACATATGTACATATCTATCCCTAAATTCGTAGGATATGTGCATTTGTATGGCGCCTGGCAGCGTTGAAAAAGTAGCCACCCCACTTACTTACGTCGCGCAATACATTGTTGCATTCCATACCTCCCCTGCAGCGCAACTTCATACACTTTTTCCTATTTTTACGCGATTCCCTTTGACTCCTGTCAGCGTTCTTGCTTTTGCTGCTTTTGCTGTTCTTGCTGTTCATGTTCTTGCTGTTATCGCCGGCTTCTGGGCGAGCGCCAGACATGCAATTTTGTAGCACTTCGCTGTTGCTGCTGTCCGCTACTGCCACCGTCACTTTAATGCTCGTCTGGTTGCTTGTCTGGGCCGCCAGTGGAGCTGCAGCAATTTGTAATTTCGTTAGTCGCGCTGTCTATTAAATGCCAAAGTCGAAAAGTTGGCTGCGAAGCGAATGCAACAATCCGCTATGGGTGTGCGAGGCACATGGAGAGCGATGTCGCGTAAATTTCTCCCTCTCCTCTGCTCGCCGTTACAGTGGGTGGCACTCACGCGGTCAGTTTATGTTGTTGGCATATGTTTGTGGCCGCACTTCCTCGGTTAATTAAGATATTTTATGCGCGCTTCGTCGCGCTGCCAATTGGAGCGTGATTGCATTTGAACGTCTTGTAATCGAGCGCTGCCAGGCGCTGTCGGACTGTGTAGAGCGCAGCTCAGACATGCAATTAAACGTAACATAGTTATTACTAGCGATAGTGATTGTGTTTTTGCAAATCTTGCATGCTACTCATATCCATGGAAAACGCACATGCAGCTGCTTTTTGGTCGCAGTGCTACTTCCGCCAAGCGCGGTATTTTACATGCGCGACATGTGCGAAAATGTTATAACACAAAATATGTATTAAGTTGTTGAAATTGTTCTCAAACCCCAATAGGCCAACAGTCAATTGGCATGTAACCCAACCTCCACTAAATGGAAGAAGCATTTGAAATGTTTAGGCGCATGCTAGGCGCCATCAGCCTCGATGACGCGCGTTGGGTAAATTGTTATAGTTTAACTCTCACCATGGTGCACCGCTGCGGATGCGTGTATGGTGCAATTTCCTGTGCTCCTTTTTATATGTGGGCACGTAATCAAATTAAGCAATTACTGACGCTTCGTTTGTGTTGCGACTCTATCAGCAGTGACAACAACAATAGTGCCACCCGAAAATGCACTACACCACCACACTGATGTCCAACATCGCGAAACGTGTTCAAAAGCCAATCATGCAATCAAGCCACAGTGGAAGACCGCTCGCCGAGGCGTTGAGGGGTCCAACAAACCCAACAACAGGCGGGAATTCGCAGTGATGAAAGGCGAACATTGATTTTAGTGTTGTCAGTAGGTGGTCATCAGTAAAAAATCAAAGCACTGAGCATTTTAAGTTACACTAACTATGTACGAGCGCAACTATGTAACTGAATTGACTCGACTGCTGATGTTCATGGCTGCGCTGTCTGGAATTGCGCGAGGCGTGACCTTCGCAACAATTGCTATGCTGGAACAAATAATTACAATGCTGGAAATGCATAATGGGCAGAAGCGAATAGGGTATGCAAAAAATGAAAGTTTTTTTGAAAAAATTACCGTGAGTAGAAAAATGTTAAAAGGGGTGTTAAAAACAACTTGACTTTAGCGCCACCTAGCGAGTTTAAACGATTTCCAAAAATTTCGCGGATTAACTCCTTATAAGGCATTAACATTTCATAGCACATTGCATGCAATCAAAACTTTGGTGGTGATATAAATACATGCATCTGTACATTAGGGTGCATCGCTCACCATACACAAAAAAAAAGAAAAAAAAAGAAAAAAAAATGGTACTGTTTTTCTATCGAAATTGTTAAGCGTGATATATTTTAAAACCTCCGCCAAAATATTTCGGAAAAATATTAAGATTTACGTGAGCTGGACCGATTTGAAAAATTTTTCAAAATTGTAATGAAACCAAAAAGCGGCCGACTAAGATTAAGATTACGTTCAAGAATAAGATTAAGATTAAGATTAAGATTAAGATTATTTTATGATTTAGATTAAGGCTAAAGTTAATATAATCTTAATCTTAATATTAACTTTGTTCAATGTCTGGTTATCGCTACCTACTAGTTAAACATCATTATCGATATTTTGACCATTATGCATATAACATGTGATCGATAAGGCAGGTTGAGGTTAATATTACGATTAAATTTTTCATTATAGTGTAAAAAGATACTCAAAAAGGCCAATTTTTTTGACCTTTTTCTAGCGTTGTCAAGGGTGATGGTTGCCCTGCAAATCAGATGGTTGTTTAAAACGACAATATTATGAAATGCGTGAGCTAGACAAGGACAAGAAGGGAAAAACATGCCCTTTTACAGGGTTGAGTGTAACATCAAAAACATTTTGCAACAGTTTTTGGAAGAAACCAAATTACTCGTATAATAACAGTAGGGTACTAAATGAAAGAGAAAATCTTATAGAAATAAAAAATTTAAAAATTGTATGGCCTTATTCATAAAAAATAAAGTAGGTTTAAAAAGCTTTATAAAGTGACGTTTTTATACATTTTTCAATTTATAAAACTTTTGTGAAGCTACTTCATTTTTTATGAATAAAGCTATTATTTTCCTTAAGCTAATAAAGATAGAAAGACGAAATTTGAGAATGTGGTCGTGTATATATTAGCCCTTAACATATATTTTTTCAAAAATAAATATAGTAAATTTTCAATTTTAACCTTGTATGGTTAAACTTTTATAAGGACATTTTCAATACCTGTTCATCCTTATGCACAAATAAATTTAAATTTTTTATAATTCTATAGAATATTCGCTTCGTTTGGATACCCATATTGTTAATCTACATTTCATTGAATTAAAAAAAAAAATGAATTAACCATATCTTTGAAATTTCAGAGTCCCCAAAAAAAATCCTTACCTCTGTAAGAAAAACTTAAAATGTTTGCCCCAAGTTTCGCGAATTTATTGATTTTTTTTGCGCGCTTTAAGGTTGGAATAACATATTGACTCGTCTAAATAATAACGTAGTCAACTGAATTATCATTATGATTCAAAAAACACGAGTATTATTTCAGTTAATTAAAAAAGCGGAGCAAATCTACTCCATTCAGATTGAAGTCTTAGCTACGTATTTAGAAATCGCTTTAATAATAACAACAACAACACCTTTGACATACTTGGCAATCAATAAATTAATAGCGTAAATTAGGTCGCTGCAAGTGCTGGGTAGTCGTCATTTCCGCAGCGCCATTCGTCATTGATGATCCATATAAAGGAGCGTCAACATACACCCAGTACGGATAGAAACTACATAGATTGAATATTGATGTCCAACCAGTTTTTAACCCACCACAACTAATTGAAGATCTGACTTTCTTCTTTCGAACGAACTGTTTACTTTAACATGGCGATTTTCTAGCAAGCAGTCAATTATCCGATATAGGCTAATTCTGAAGTAATGTAGTGGATACAGTGCAAGAAATCTAGACAAAAATATTTATATGATTTTTTATATGAAAAATCTTCACCCCACACAAGAATGTTTGATGTGAGCACCTAGCAACCAGAGTAAAGCAAAGAGAGGGTGTCCTGCATATCCAGGCAGATAGATCACCTGCGCATATAACATACGGTATCAATAACACCACTATTAAAAATATACACACATGTATGTACATACACTAGCGGTCAGTTGGCATACTTACCTGATGCTTCAATGCGGCCTTCGGTCGTTGCCAGTCGTTACACACTCGACCATTAATCTTTCAACTCTGTCCACGTGTCCGACGTGCGCACTAGCGTTGCCGAATGTTCCGTATTTTGCATTAAATTTGAAACGTTCTGCCGGGACAAGATTTTTCGCGTATTTTTGACAATTTCATTATTCTTTTCTCTCAACATGGTCATGGTTTAACGCGGCTATTGTGAGTAGGTCATTAGAAAGCATTATTGCTTTCAACTCTGTAAGAGAAATATAGCGAAAAATTACCGTTGATTTTTTGGAATTCTTTTTGTGGATGGTGTTGCGAATTTTCGTCTATACAATGCATGAACAAAACTGACTTTTATATAGAAGAAAATGCGCAACACCCTTCACAAAAAAAAATCTAAAAAATCAATTGCAATTATTAGCGACTTCAAACTTGCACTTTATTGTACTGAAATTGAATGGGCTATAAAACCGCATGCTCGAAATCTTTCTAGGAAACCTAATTAAAAATATCGAAATTTTTATGAAGTTTTTTTTAAGTTTAATTCATTTTTGTGAACTTTTTGCAAGCTTTGAAACTTTTATTTATGTGGTATCTGATATAGATCGACCTATATTTTAAATGAACATTATTAACAATAAATAAGTAAAGATAAGTTGCATCACAGCATTATTTTGACTTTTGCTGCTATTATTTTGACCGCAACTGTATATCTTATATAAGTGTATAAAAGTGCTGCCATGAAATAAAGGAAAGTTATCATAAGCCTATAACTAATCTGAGCATTACTTCGTTGAAATGGATCACCTTTATTAATATATGGTTCTTAGTTGGGCTTTTAAAGCAAATCCTTTATTTCTCATTTTTCCCGTTAAATTTTTGTAAATCCCGTACTTTCGGAACAAATTATGAATTTGTCCCGAATGGTTGGAAAAAAATCTGGCAACACTAGTGCGCACGTCTCCATATCAGTCGTACGCCTTTTCAAGGGAGTGTCAAAAAATGTTGATAGTCAACATATTTTTGATATTCGATACCTGAGTTAAATTTTTGATGCCAGTGAACGGAGAAAGGAATGGATATATACATATGTACATATGTAGAAAGGAATTGGTTGCTTTTACTGAAGCCTCTGGCTTGACCATCGGTGCATTTAGGACTCTTACCTACTTACACATATTCCTTTGCTTAATTATTTCAACTCGTCTCGATTGCGGTCAGAAATAAATCAATCCAATTAAGACATAGCATTTCAGCAGTAATTTCATCAGGAAACGTAAACAACCTTTATATTACCTTAATTGCAGGCTTAAGGCTGCTTCAGACGATTTTTAGTAGACCTTCGGCTAATCATTGTACATTTTGGTCCCCAGATACGCAACTCACATTTATAAGTAAATACCGCATGCCAAAAGCACTGAGAGCCGGTTGCTCAAAGCCTGGTTGACACTAATCTCCGGATAGCATCGTTATCGACGTCTTCGACTCCATGCATATAACAAGGTGTCGGTAACGTCGCTAATGGTCAAACCAGGCTTTGAGTAACCGGCCCTGAATCTCTTTAACAGTCACTTCTTCTTACGAGTACTTGCAACGCCAGTAATTCGTCGAAGCTCATGCGACAGGCTTACATAGCTACGAGTATTAATTAGAGTGTTCGATTAAATATTCGCCTTTTTCCAAAATCGGTTTTAGAGTTATTCGAAGCGGGTTTCACTGTACATACAGAGCAAGTTAAATAAAAGCTTGTAAGAATTAATCGCCTCATATCTGTATCGATTTGTAGAGTATAAAGGAGCGTAAGAGTTAAGAAACTAGTATCATTTTGAAGGAATAAGTTTGCTTTTAAAGAAAATTGCCAAATTTTGAAGGGATAAATTAATGTGTGTGTGACATACAATTAATCATAATTTCCAAATTTTCCTATTACCTGCCATGAAAAACTTTTTTGTTCAATGTAGTACGCCTTAAAAGAATTGAGACAATAAAGTACGTGTGTATCTCTGGTGCTACTTGAGAACGTTGGGTATGTAAAGAGGACATGTGGGAGTATAAATATGTAGTATGTATTGTGATCGAATGCTAATAAAGTTGTAGAGTACGTGAACAGGAACTAAAAGTTAACTGCTCTGCACCACCAACTTGCCATACAGCGGTTACACTGTGCTTGTTTGTTACACATAGAACTCTAGTGTGTAGTGGGATTGAGATGTGGGTGGTGTGGCACCAACTTGCATAATTCAATTACATCCGATGTAGACAAGTAATACTAAATCAAAGAAAAATAAAGCGTCACACCTCATTTACTTTTATGCTCCCACAAAATGGGCTTGCCGCTACTGCTTCTAGTGTAATATGGCAGACGTAGATGCATTGAAAAGCGACCAAGTGGCAGGAGGTAGCAAGAAACTGTAGAGAAGTATGCCAGACAGACAGGCAGTCAAGTCACAAACTATGCACATTAAGGTGGTCCTTAAAATCAAATGAAAGATTTTTTTCAGTCTCAACCCTTCAATCGGTAACACCACTGTCATTGATATCACATATAAATTTTGGTCCCCATTGGAGACGGTTAAGGCGTGTCGCATGGAGACTCATAGAGGAATCTGAACTTTGCCCCCTATGCGACACGCCTTAACCGTCTCCAATGGGGACCAAAATTTATATGTGATATCTATGACAGTGGTGTTACCATTACCATTCAAATTAATTTTTTTTCATATAATACCCAAAATCGATACTGCTATAATCGAAAATAGCACATATAAATTTTAGTATCGGTTGAATTCGTTTAAGGCGTTTCGCAAAGGGGTCAAAGGCCAGACGCCTCTAGGGACTAAAAAAAATAAAAATATGTTTTTTTCATTTAATGCCCAAAATCGATACTACTAAGGTTGAGGATATTACATATAAGTTTTAGTCCCGATTGAAGTCGGCTAAGACGCCATCATAGGGTAATCTGAACTTTGACCCCTGTTCGACACGCCTTAACCGACTGCAATCGGGACCAAAATTTATATGTGATATCTTCGGCAACGATAGCATCGACTTTGCATATTAGACGAAAAAAAATAATTTTAGTGCGACACGTCTTAACCGTCTTCAATCGGGACCAAAATTTATATGTGATATCTTCGACTATAGTAGCATCGACGTAGGGGCTGATGCTTAGGAAATCTGATGTAAAAATTTGCTCCCTACATTTAAGAACCACCCTAATGTGCATATGTACCTACACATATACTACATATACTCCTCAACAGCGACAGAAGCAGGCAGGCGAAATTCCCTGGTATTCACTTGCAAATCAGACATCAACGAATATGACAAGCGCTGGAGGCGGCGAGACACACGCTTATATTGCAGATGCTAAATAGTGGAGAAGGAGTAGAAGACTATGGAACTATGAAAGAGATGCCAGCTAGCTAGACTAAAGGCAGAACAGTAGGAGTTAACAGCTGCAATACCAAATGTAAAATGGAATGAACTTAAAAACAACAAAAAATAAACTTACAAACAAAAAAAGTTAAAGGACGTAAATTGCGGCAGTTAAGGAGTCCTCATACGAGTGTATAATTTTATGATTGATATAAACCACTCTCTCCGCCTAGGTATTTGGCACATTGCGTAAGACGTGCGTTGGAGTTTTTGGTAGCAAACACATATGTGTGTATGCATATAGTATCGCGACGAGGTGGTTGAGTGGTGTGATAAAATTTTTAAAACTTTGGCAGTTAGGATCATTGTTGTTGACACCCGATGTTACGGTTGAACTTGAACACGCATATATTATACTTGCAAACATACAAATGTAATGCAATACTTTGAAAACAAAAACAATTTACTCCTCGAATTTTGATGTTTGCCATTTATGTGACTTGAAGGCGGGGGCCGTGCAACTTTTGATAGATTTTTATTGAATTTTAGTAGTAATTTGAAAAATGAGAAAAGGTCCAAATTAAAACAAGAAAAATAAAAGAAATAAAAGGGAAGCTCAACGATTGAAAGATTGAGGAAAATCCGCATTCAAAGAAGACTTGATTTCAAAACCAAATGAAAATAACATCGCTTGTTCTTCTTCTACTTCTTACTTGGCGATGTATAGAACCGTTTTTTGGTTTTGACCGAGATCAAAAAATTTCCAATCATTTTGCCAAGTTACCCCAGTTGGTCAATCCAGGAACAGCACCTGGTGTTCTCAAGGATTCGTGGAAGCCATTGATCTCTTGTCCAACCATAGATGCCAAGGCGAGGCACATTTCCCCCAATTTCGAAATGGAAAAGTTAATTTTTTCGCTCCACCCTAGTAGCTTGAATGATTTCCGTTAAAAACGCTTAAAAAGTGCCTACTAAATAAAAAAGGGTGAGTTGACATTATTGAGCAACTTAAAATTCAGTTAGGAAGGAAAGCCATGTCCGCCCACCATAAACTGAAACAAGAATGCATATCTGAGTGAGGCTATTGAACAGTTATGCGCAAGAAAGTTCGCAAAAAAGCTTCTGAAATTCTTGTTTGGCTAGTGGATAACAATGATGCTTGTCTGTACCCTGTATATGTATTTGTATGAATGCAGGTTCGAGCTGCCATCAATGCGGATGTGATTTCCGCAAATTCATTTCGCACTGAAAAGTTGGCACATAAAAATTGCTATATAGTACTTGCGGACGGACGGATAATGCTCTAAGCGGACGACTGGTAGTCGGCTGGAGCTCAACGAATTTTGAATTTGTGCCAAATACAAAGCGTTGGCGCATTTTTATCTTCTGAACTTCATACCGTTTGGCGATGCTGCTTCAAATTTGACTTAGACTCTTTGACTTTGGTTGTCTGACAGGACATAATAAACGAAAAGTGACGGGCAAAAAACAAAAAAACAAAAAAAAACAAAAAATTGCAATAATAATAATAATAAACACCCTATGTGACATGAAGCGTTCAATTATCTGTAAGCTGAGCATGCAACATAATACTTTCAGCATGGGCGCGAAAAAGTATGCATGGAATTATAAAAAAATGGTAATTTTCTTTGGCAAGCGTTGGAAAGTTGATTTTTGTTCTGCGCTATGAGTTTTGCCAAAGGAGCTTTCTTGCGTGAACGCGTGTGTAAGTGTTAAGCTTGCTAAAGTATGTGCTTGTTCACCATATCATTTTTAGCTTAATCACGTTATGGCTCCATTGCCAACGATTAAAATTTTCAAAGAAGCCAACAACAGTGGCGCGCGATAATTGGAAAATTGTTGTTGCGAAAGCAATAAAACATCACATTTTGGCTTACAGCCATTTTGAAAAGAGAAACGTTAAGATAATACAAGTCTGTTGAAGGAAAGCAAAAGGAGGAAAGTGGGTGTCAGCTATAACTACGGTGACCAGATTTCTGTCGACAAAAATCGGGACATTTCTAAAGTATCGAATCCGAACATACAATTTTGTTTTTACAATAAAAATGCATAATATAGTTTTATTTAGAACAAAATAAAGAAAAAAATATTGAAAAATGTTTCTTATATTTTTATGAATATATAACTTACTATATAAAGAAATAATCATGTAAATCAAAATTTCAAAAATTTGCTGAACATTTATAAAAACTTCAAAAATTTTAATAAAAGTTCATCACAATTTGAAACATTTTAATCAGATTTTCTAGAATTGTTTTGAGTATGCAGTTTTGTAGCCCATCAAATTTTAGTATCATAAAGTGGAAGTTGGAAGAAGCTTGGACTTAGCGTTGATTTTTGGCAATTTTTTGTTCTCGCATTTTCTTCCATAAACATTATGTTCAACAATTCAATTTCTATGGGCAACACCTTCCACAAAAAAAAGTTTACCAAATATCAAGGCTACTTAAAATTTTCACTTCGAATTGAATCTGAAATTTGAAAATTGAAATCTAATTAAAAAGCTAAAAATTTTTATGAAACTTTATCGAATTTTGCTAATTTTTGTACATAGTTTGAAATTTTGACTTACATTATCTTTGATAACGAGCCACACTTTCATAAAAAGTAATAAACATTCAATAATCGAAAGTAGAGTAGCCAAAGAAAGCTAAAATGTCTCTTCACTACATTTTTGCCAGTCTATCTACAGATTATGTTTCCAGATCCACGATTTGTTTATGCTTATTAGTATTAGTTTTCATAATTTCGGTAACTATATTATTAATAGAGATGCTGGCTATGTTTATGGTTCCCTTATATTCTATGTCCTTTGTGATAAACAAGTGCTGCCTCGCTTGTACGAGTTGTTTTTGGGCCACAGTACAGGGAGAGGCTTAATAAGTGAATAAAGAAAACACTGAAAATCGGGACTTAATCGGTACAAATATGTAATATCGGGCCGCTTATACGTCCCGAATTTTAACAAATATTCAGCGAGGCAATTTTCTCAAAATCGGTACTGTGCCGCCAAAATCGTTACGAATGGTCACCTTAGTTATGGCTCAAGTATGCGATCAACCTGAAACGACAAGTGGGTAGCTATACAAAAGCTGGGAATAGGGAGAAAGTTTTCAAGGAAAATATAGAGTTTGTATGCACATAAATATGTCTACTCATATGGTATACTTGTCTCGCCAGCTGTTGGCAAACTGATGATGAACTACCAGTGAAAGAAACTGCAAACGAGCACCGAACAAGCCACAAAGTCTTTGTGTATGTGAAAATAATTTCATTAATTATAACAAGTGTGAATAAAGACTTGAGTAAGACTATGCGAAAAACATGATTTGGCAGAAGCAGAGGAGAGTTTTGAATATGGCAGCTAAATGCACAAAAGAAGGATAATGGAAATATTAAATAACATTTTGTTTAGATAAAAACTTCCCATCAGCTTCAAGTCTTTATGAAATACATGGTCTAGCTGTCAAAAAATTGCATTTTTCGCAATGCTTGAGCAGCTCCAACGAAGAAAAAAAAAAGATGATAGAACCTTCCTTAGGCTTAAATTAAATCTTGATACTTCGACTAAAATCCGTGAAAATACCATCCCAGCACCCTGATCTGAAAGTCATTTACTATATAGTCAAATGTGAAATTTCATATCTTCGGTTAGGTAATTGTGCAGAAATGAGATTTTCAGTACTAATTGTTGAAAACAACTCAACTCAAAAAACAGCAACTGAAAAGACAAGTTACCTTTAACTACTAAGTAAGATCCAAAGAACAGCGTTTGTATGCATTTCAGGTGCCTTAGGATCACCCTGAACAAAGCGCTAGAAGTGATAACCAATTTGGAAGCATCGGCGGTTCAGCCACGCTTACATACTTCACACTCTGGGTAGTTATGACCAAGAAATAGACTACTTGGCCCCTAAACTCAACTTCGATAGGCTCTGTAAGACGGGATGATCGTCAAGAAGGAATGGCAAACACACCAAGACCACGGAGAATGGGAGAATTGAATTTTTACACGGATGGCTACGGAGTGTTCTCTAAGAAATTAGGACTGCAATTATTCGTCTGAATTCCAGATCATTGCAGCGTTTATCAGGAAGAAGTTTTAGCTATAAAGGTGGTGGCTTTGTACCTTCTAGGACTTCTAGGCTTCTAGGACAGCCGGGCGGCCATCAAATCAATGAGCGCGGTAATGCTAAGATCGTAGGTTGCGTAGGAATGCCTCTCAGCTCTAAACGATTATTGAAGGAAATTGCAGGGCTAGCCAGGAAAGGTACCAGTCGTCCCCTATGTGAAAGCAGAGGTATTACTGGGATACCCATGGTAACCTGCAAATTATGGATTAGAAATTACATGATTCAACTTGCCAACAGTTCAGGGCTAGAGGAAAACCAGGCTAGAATGGCCACAAATAGATAAGAAAAGGTCGAAAGAGTTGCTCAGCCTCCCAAGTGACGATATTGTGATGTTTACGGCTTTTGTAACCATTCTTGGCTATTTGGCGGGTACTCTTTAAGACTAGGAATATTCTCCGCGAATAATGCAGATGTTGCAGGGATGAGGAAGAGGAAGAACTACTCCTGTAGTTGCCCAGCTTTGGCCAAAAATAGTGCGGGCTTTGTAGGTATGCACTATTCTGCTCTCTTGCGGAGCTATCCGGCATAGGAATAGAGCCAGTCCTACGCTTTATAAGAGCTTCAAAATGGTTCTATGAAGAATAGTCACTGAGGCTTCTGTGTTTCGCAGTGGTATCACAATGGACCGTCGAAGACAATCTAACCTAACCTAATACCAAAATTAAGATAACTGACGGCAAACTTACCAAATATGATATCGTTCTAATTTAAAGTGTTAAATGAACGCATAGAAACCTATATTTCTTGGATTAGGCCTTTGCATAGGTGCATAACGATGGCGCTGATCAATTGTAATGACCAGGATGCCCAGCTAGTGACCACAGGAGGCTGGCAGTCCTGTCTCATCTTCAAAGCGCTAAGTCATACTAATTTTTTGGCACAGAAATAAGCTGCTGCTCTTGCTGTGTTGAATGATCATTACGGCTCCTGATAGTGCACAAGTTTTGCTTTTTGTACGCTTCCAGGAGCCTGTGAAAACTTCCAGTAAAATATGGGCTTTGACACCAAAGTTAGTCCAATGAGTATGCGTACATATTCTAACTGCATTAAAATAGATCACTATTGGGTATTATGGTACAGTACACTAATGCGTAGTTGCCTAGTAGTAGTTCTTTCAATTATAGAGGCGAGATGCATAGTGAGACCTGAGATCCTAGTAGGACCTGAGCGTCTTGTGCCAACAGAACCAGATCTGTGATACTCTGGATCTATATCAGAGCAGGGTTCTGGAAAAGAGGTATTTTTGTAAGGAAATCTTAAACTTTTCCTTTTCCAGGGGAGGTACGTCACTGCCTTTAAAGCGAAAGCATTCGCAAAACTCGCAGCCAACTACTTTATTAAGGAAAACAGGTAGGTGGACAAAATAGTTTACGTGTAACTGTCAAGCTGCACTGTAAGCTCTCTCCAACCTCATCTTCCGGCGTTCTCCGCAGTGAGTTTTTTGGTGCCGTCTGCGTTAATTTTGTTTTACAGTTTTTCCCCCATCCACGCCACTGACACGCCGCTAAATTAATTAAACTTCTTCAGTTTCAATTTAGTACTTTACGAGCGAATAGCGCAAGAGTCTAAGTGACCAATAATTGTAATCGCAGTGGGTGTGAAAATACAACAACACAAGAAAATCGATGTGATGTCAAATACAGAGCTTTCGAAGAAATCTTATTAACAAGAACAACATAAGGGTATGAATTACAAAAATTAAAATTGATTGGAAAAAGTAACCCGAAGTAAAAGAAGAAAATAACAAAGTTATTAAAATGAAGAAAGCAAAAATAAAATCATGCCAGGGGTGTGGAATATTTAATGAAGCCAAGTGTAAAAGTGAGTATACAAAAATTGAAGTGCAACGATAGAAATTTTTGTTGCACGTCCACCAATGCATCTCAAGCCACTAACACACACACACACTCACAATTCTGGACCTGAAGTTATTTCATTAAAATTTTAATTGACAGACATTTTCGGGCAAATCAACTCAAGCGAACGTGCAACAGTTGCCAAGGCAATAATGAACGGACAAAAGTTTGTTAAAAGGCAACTTAGGTTGACGGCAGAGTGCTTGCTCTAGAAGCGATGCCATACTACAAAATACATACAAAACAACAATAATTAAATATTTTTTTGCTGCTTAAGCTGTTGTAAGCAGACAACCAAAGTGTGAATGGAAAACTTTGCGTTCACCAAATTTCACGGAAATTGCATGCTTTGATGTATTTTCCTTCGACTTAGTCATTTTTTGTTGATGCATAATTTTGTTCGACGTCCATAGTGGCATACAACGCTGAAGACACTGCCAACCTTTGAAAGCCAAGAAAATTGTCACTAATAAAATACTATTTGAAAAATTCTTAAAAAAAGTCGCCATTCGGGTAAGAATGAAAGCGAAAAAATGCAAGCAGACTAAAGTGAAAAGTGATTTAGATGAAGTGAATGAATATTTACGAGCTCACCACCAAGTCATTTATTTAGTAGGAATTTCAAAGGCGTCTACTGAGTTATTTTAGCAAACGCTGAGGTCAGCCTGCGAAGGGAAATATATGTATAAAGACAGGAGAGAAAGACGCTGACGCCTTGACTGCCAGTCAGCCAACCCAAAAGCAGTTGAAGAGGTAGGAAGATGATGAAGAGGAAGGTGAGTATTAGGGCGGGTTTGTTTGACTATGCGCGTATAGCATAGGAGGATTCTATGTGTAATTCTAAGCAAATTTGCCAAAGTAGCCATGAGTCTAAAATCAATTTGGAGTTTGCCAAAGTGCAAAAATAGGTTTCGACGTAAATTGGAAAATTGTCACCGTTGCGCCCTCTGGTGGAAGTTTCAAGAAAAAGATAAGTGAAGGAATAGATTCTTCATAGCGAAATTCCCGTATAGCGTGTCTTTATACAAAATGTAAGCAATAATTTACGACACCACAACAAAAGCTACACGCAGAATCCTTCTGTGCTCCTCCGATACAAATTAACCCACACACACCGTTACAAATTCCAACTAAATTCACTTCCCCATAAACAAACACCAAGTAAGCTGGTAAACACCAAGTAGAGAATATCTCTTGATCCAAATTACATAAAATTCAGGAAATATTGGCTTGGAAGGAAATCAACCAAAGCGGCAGACAATAATAAAAAATGCGCAACAGTTGCACTTATTAAACAAAACGAACAGCAACAATGATTGGAGCTATAATGCCAAGTCATTCAAAATATAACCAACTACTCCACCAAATTGGCTGTGTTCGTTGTTGTACATTTCTTTCACTGAAATGACAAGTTTGAAAACTATGGAAGCATGACAAGTGGTAAGGATAATAAAACAAAAGTGTTAATAAACTAGCAGATACCCGACTTGCTTCTTAAAAGCATTTTTATGTTGTTACTTACTCTTCACCCTCTGCATACAAAACTCTTAATTAATATAGCTTTGAAGTATAAAGTTTATACCCGTACTTTATTTTAATAAAACTCAAATTACTTAAATTAAAAAAAAAAAAAAAGATTTTTATATTCTCCTTTTTTAACCCTTTTCAAAATATTTCCAAACTAAAAGCTTCTTAAACCTCTTTCGTCTGACACCGATATTCTGTTCCTTAAAATATTCCAAATGTTCAAATTTACGATGTTTTTTAACACCTTCTTTAAACCTCCATATTTTAGTATATCGTATAACTATTGTATAATTTAATTAAATTGGACTTTTCAAACAGATGGCAACCCTCTTCAAAATATTTTCAAACTACAGACTTCCTTATTTAGGAATCCTAAATCTCTTCTGTCTGACATATATATTGTGATACATTTTTCAATCGCTTCATTCCCGTAATTCAAGTTGAATTAGAATTTTTAAATAGGTGGCAACCTTCCTTAATGTAATTTGGAAATTAAGCTTTTTCAAAACAATTTCGGTTGATATTCATATTCTAAAAATGCGTTAAAACTATAAAGTAGTTAGAATTTCGCATTTTTGGCAACTAAATAGTCTTATGGTTGTAGTTAAGTAAATTTTAACCCGAAAAAACGGGTATTTCTCTTCTAAAAATGAAAGAAAATTGGTATGCCACTAACAGGTTTCTCAGAATTGTATTGTTTTAGAAAAAACTTATTTAAATCGGTACAGTAGCTCTTGAGCAAAAGCGTTACAAACATTCTGCATATAATCAGCAACCACAAACAAGCACAAAAACATAAAAAACAGTGGGCTACAAAAGTAGGAATATAAGTAAAATAATGGTTTCGGAACAAGGCGGAAATAAAACTATATCTACTATCCACATAAATGAATCAGGAAAGTACTGACCATACGCTCGAGTATCATTTTAGCTGGAATTTTAGTTATGAGGACATTCTGATAGCCTAGATTCAGAAAAGAATTTATCAGGTATATAATCATAGACTACCTTAGAATATGTTTCTTCTCCAAAAAATTATTTCAACGCCTTATTCCAAATTCTTCAGAAAGCAAAGTAATCGGAAAAAGAGAGTGACAACCAGAGCCAGTAATATTTGGGGTTTGTATCATGTAATCTTTTAGTTCTGGTTCTGTTTAGGCGCGACTGCTAACACCAGGCGCCAAAAAGCATGCTATGTTCTGCTGCATGTGCAAAAATTTCCTTCATTAAATTTATGAAGTGTTTGCACGTGCACTTCTCAACGGCCAACTAATAAAAATTTCTTATATTATAATTTGATAGCAGTTCAAAGTATGCTCGGCCTAGTCTGATGCATCCTACCGGCAATGCTTCCGGAGCCTTTTGCGGATTCTGCATAACTTGCAATCATGCAAAGATGGTAATAGTTGATTACCATTGGTGACAGTGCCTACCCACTACACTTTGGTCCCATAAATATTTTTTTTTATGAATACATGTAAACATACTGGATTCCCCTCTCACGGAGTTATTCAAGTTGTCTTCTTTATCTTATTTGGCACTAGAATCGTTGGTCGGTTTTAGCCAGGACCAAACAACTTCGCCAAATTTTTCCTCCCAATAAATGGCTTTCCGATAAATTGTTGGACGATTAAAGCCACCAAAGGTCGGGTCCTTTAAGTATATGGTTAAAAACTTCATTCACTATAACAGGTAACTTTAAACCAGCCAAGAAACAAGAATCGTTCGCTTTTACATTTCTATTGGCTTTATTTTACTATGTATAACACTAATAACTCATAAGAAGGATTTGCACATCCTCTCGCAAAACATTTTTAAGTGCCTATGTTTGGCAATCCTATACTTGTCTTTACCAAAGCCAATAAAGCAGAGAAAGCATTTGTGTAACCAAAACTGCAATAGCAGAGTCACTGCCGTCAACACCAGTGCAAAGCTGTCTTGTCGATCACATTGCAAGCATCAGGCGAGACTAGAAAAGTGACAACAACCGGAGCACATCCGGACTAACAAGCAAACACACACACAAACAGCAGGGTTAAGCTGCATTGGCATGGACAGGACTGACTATCCGCAAACACTTGCAGCCACAGGCGTCCACGACAAGTACGCTTGAGAGCCCCATTAATGTCCTAGTGACATGTGTCCTGCACTGTGGAAATGTTAACATTCTTTGAGTGTATGCGAATTTGGAGGAATTATAGGAATGCTAAGCAAACGATTGTATCCATAGCCAAAGTAGATATGTATGTATAAATAGGATTGTTCGCATCGCACTCTCATACGAATTCCTAATTTTACACTCTGTTTGTGCAGAAACCGGCTTGCACGGCGCATGTGCCCACACAAGCAGGATACATGCTCAACGGAGAAGAAATGCTGAGTGATGTTGAGACTTGGGCGAAGGTGTCAGACACATGCAGTGCGAGTTCACATGCTGTGGTAATTTTGTTTTATGTAAACAAACAGCTGGAGTCAATGTTTTTTAAGCTAATATCTTGCGACATCATTAGCCGGCTCAGTACGCTAAAATACTTCCTAAGTGGCAGTCAATAATATCGATGGACAATATTGTCCAACATGGAAAATAATTACTGAAAAATCGGGATATATGGAATGGTTGTGGAAAAGAATGAATGGGGTAAGGGGTCGGTGGGCAATTACGCCAACATTACTGCATATTACCATCCTTGGTTAAGCTCAGAGGCTCATTGCCCTACTCATCTCCATGCGCCGCAAATTTTAATTTCGTCAAAACGAATTTTGAATTTTCATTCACGCTTACTCGAAGCTCGTCTGCGCACTTTTTTTGCAGAAGCGCAGTAAAAATCTACAATTAGTCAACGCCCGGGTTTTTTTTGTGTTTATTCATTCTTCGTTATGGCGTGTCATTGTGATTGGCGCCTATTGTTATCACTCTCACTGTCACTGTCAGTGTCAGCACCGACAATCCATTATACGCGCAGTGCTTTCAATTTTTCATAACAGTAACGAACAATAACGGGATCAAAAAACAGAGTAGAAGCAAGAGGAAATAAAATTTTTGCAGAACTGAATTTAAAGAGAATTTTTTTGTCACTAACACTTGAAATCAGCGGCGGTGTTGCACTTTACATCGTCGCGTCACTTTATTATAATCATTGCTTGCATCAGAGGGCCAATTTACTAGCTCCTCATTGAGTTGCGCCCCACCTCCCAACTGCTGCAGCCGCACCGCTTATTAATGAGTTGAAAAACGAGCTTACAGTATAGACAGACGGCAACGCTAATCCGTATTAACGGAGCGGCTGATGTATATAATTTGTCAAGCAAGCGATATTAATACGGCGGCGGCAACATAACGACTCCACTGAGTGAGATGAATGTTAGATGGTCGGCTTAATCGTTATCGTCAAGCTCAACTAGCGCAGACCCAGGAGGTATGCAACTCCCACTGGGTTAGTCCATGGGGACAGGGGCGTCCGTTGAGTGTGATTTAGGGGGGTTGCGAAGAGGTGTTGCAACTCGTGAGGTGACTCTCTGCATGCCGGGCACTCATTGGGCACATCTGTATTTATTCTGTTAAAGTAGAACAGAGCGAGGTTGGGCAATAGTGGTGCGGACGAATATCTGTCACGTCCAAATCAGGTGGTTGTGTTCCCAAAACGGCATTCATCCACCTTGTCGGCGGTAGTGCATTCACCATAAATATTTAAATAATTTCTTATTCAATTTCAATTGGATTCGTATCTGAATTAGTGTTGTAAATGCACTACCGTCGACGTGGTACGTGTCCACGCTAGTTTCGCATGTTCTCTGTATTCTACGTTCTCTGCGTTTTGGTCAGTATTGTCATCGAAAATGCCCCTGCACCGCATTAAGTTTGAGAATTAAGTCCAGGATTTAAGCCAGATCAACTGCAGTTAATTCCCCAGATAATTCCGAATTAACTAGTTAATCCGCATCAACGCTGCCGTCTGTATATACTTTTAGATGTCCGCTGCTGGGTAAGAAAACAACAACAACAAAACAACTTTAGCACACACACAAGTCAACACGCACAAATCCACGCTTTCAGCGCAACTTCATTTGCCAGCAGAGATTGCATGACCACACCTTACACCAGTTGCGCCTCATTAATTTGCGATAAAATGTTGCTAGTGTCATATATTGTTGCTGCGGGTTCAACGACAACAAAAGCATAGTTGTGAATGTACTTGGAAAAAATGATTGTGCACACTAACCAAAGTAGCACTTTTAAAGGATTAGGAGAGTGTTGAATGTTAACAATGGCAGCACTCAGTGAAGCGGCATGAAAAAGGACACCAGATATTGAATGAGTTTCTCGGTGACAGCTTCAGCTTTGCTCTGTGTCCTTTAAAATGTACGCAGACCAAAATCCACTGTGTGTGCCTCAAAGTGTCGGCAAGTGGACAATTAATAAAAAACAAAAAGCCCTAAGTAGTAGATAGACTGACGGTTGATACGAGCAAAGACTGGTTGAAATACGAGTGTTCAGTAATTATGCGAAAAGTTTGAGGAAAAATGTATTACAAAATTACAAAAATGTCTAAGCGACACATCTTTTTTGCTGTGCGACCTTTTGTTTGTCGGAACGAACGCGGTGCAGAAAATAGCACTCAGGCTACAGCCCGTCCATTGTACGTATTCCCTTTTAATTGTTTTTTAAATCTACCCGATCTACGAATAAATCGGAGCAGACTGCTGGGTACTAAGCAGCTAAAGTGTTCGTATTTCTGTACATTGCTTTTAAAAGCCTTACATCTAATTCTTTGCAAAGGCGGAAGATCAAAATTTTATAGTATCGTTTTAATATTTTGTCTGACGGCATTGGAATATAGGATCACCTACAGCAGAATATGTAAACAAAATCAAATAAATATAAATACAAGTGTAATGTTGAATATAGTAAATACACAAAAAGGTAAAAGATTTAAAAAATCACATTAACATTTTCTCATTGATATTTTGTGTTTAAAAGGGGTTAATTACAAGTTAGTTGACACCTAATGCAGCGGAATCCAGGTCTGATTTTTTTTACCATCGCCCCACAAAGATATCTAGCTTTTTTCAGATTAAAGCTAGATTTAAGCTAACATCACTTCCTGCAAAGGTGCTTTATTTATATACATATGTACATGTAAATAAAAGTAAAAACGAAACATCAAGTGGTTGAAGTGGAGCGCACGAGTATGTGTAGGTGATATATGTACATACCCTGCAGAGAAAAATTAACAATTGATAAAAAATAACCCACTTGCAATTAGCTTTTTTCGGGATTTCTATAAAAGATATAACTTGTAGTTAGCTACAAAAGGCTAACTTGAAACTAGTTGGCAAGTAATGCAGGAGTAATGCAGGAGATTGTTTTCTTTAAACGCGTTTCTATTTAAATGTCCTGCACTTCACAATACTTTTTCAAACTCAGGATAAATAAAAGCAAGATCGAAAATTCATATTATCATTTTGAAGTTATGTCTGACGGAGTTCGAATATGGGACCACCTACAGCAGAACAAATAACAAAAAAAAAAAAAATAAAAATTAAATAAATATTTTTTCTTTGCTATTGATATTTTATGTCTAAAAGTAATTAGTTACATAAAATGCCTTGACTACTTCTAATGCAGAGGTAACAACCCTTGAATATTTCGCGGCCCTCGTCATAGAAATACAGTTAGCTGTCTTCAAAGAAAATATACAGATAATAATGAGTTTTAACTCTTTCCTAATCAACTTAAAGTTACCTTATAGTAAGATACATTTCCTGCAGGGTACATATATACATACGAGTATATGAATGTGCTATGTAAATTGAACCAGATTAAGCCTTTTCGTGCGTAAGCTCTCTCCTCCGCAAGGGTAGTGATGCGTGTGAATCGTGCCGTGTCTAATTGCCAAAAGGGATATATGTATTACATATTTTTGGGGTATTTTCGAAGTGTTTATGTCACAGGATATTCAAAATTTCACATCACTTATGGTATTGTTCAGTTTTTGTTTTTGTTGCTCCTTTAATACTTTTCAACGGTTATAAGGGTTTCAGTTTTAGTTGCGGATGTTCTCATAGTCGTAGTAGAGTAAGGCTACTTGAAGTGTACCACGAAAATTTCGTTAAGTCATGGATTTAAAAAAGTATATCTTTTTAAAGTAAGTAAAGAATGTACACGAAAAAAACTGGTCGCACATAACCAAGCATAGCTCGGTTAATCATAACATTAAAATAAAAATCGGTAGACACTTAAAAAGCTGGAAGCATTTTCCACCTTACTGCATCATTTCTTTTTAGTAACAAAAATCAGTGTAGAAACGAGGACCAAGAAAGAAATCGATCGCGAGTTAATATTGCGCATAGAGCTGGAAAATCCCAGCATGTTCCATAACGACATCGCAAAAAAGCTAAAATTTCGAAAGTCTACCGTTACTTATGTGCTTAAAAAATACAATGAATGTTTATCTTTAAAAAGGAACCCTGGTAGTGGCAGAAAAAAAGGATTTGCTTGCGAAATTAAGGCAAAGGAAGTGTTATCTGCTTTTAAGAAAAATCCTGGACTTTCGGTAAGAGATGTCGGCAAAAAATTAAACATGTCGTCTTCGTATATACAAAAAGTATGCAAAACAGCAGGACTACGTTCTTACAAAGTGAATGCAGCACCTAATCGCAACGGTAAGCAAAATTTGTTGGCGAAACAACGTGCTCGCGATATGTCATTACGGAAAAATGGCTTTAGGATGGTAACATAGAAACAAAGTGTATTTTGTAGCAAAAGAGGTGAATCCACCTAATTGTCCAGAGCATCGGCCGATCGAAACCTACTGGGCCGTTATGAAATCCAAACTTCTTAAGACCCACAAAGCTGTAAAAAACGCACAACAATTCAAAAATAAATGGCAGCTGGTTTCCAAGGAAATCACTGAAACTTCTGTGCAAGGGCTAATGAAGGACATAAAGTCAAAATTGCGATCGTTTGCTTATTGCGAGGAGATTTAACTCTTTTTTAACGAATTTCAATAAAACTAAGTTTAGATGTAAATATATGTAAATATCGTTGAATTCCATTAATATATTTATGTTTTAGAACGTTTTAACTGTGACCAGTTTTTTTCGTGTACATTCTTTATTTGTAATTATGCTGGGTTATAGAAACTACGATAGATATTTGAATGAAATTTCCCACGCTTACATATATATAAAAGATGGCCGCTGTAGTCGAGTGGTAAGAGGTACGTACTAACACCTCGTAGGACTTGACTGACATCTAATTTTAGAAATGGTTTTTTTCTAACGGAGGTTGCTACTCAGTTGACTATGCTACTAGAGATTTGATTTTTCTGCGATTTAAAGACTTTTCGAGACTTCTTCAGGATCGTTTGTGATTTTTCTTTAAATTTTTTTGCAGCTTTTCGTGTTTATCGCGGTAATGTTCGTGTTTCATCCCAGACTTTTCGTGAAGCGATTCCGGACTTCCACACTTTTCGAACTTTCCTCGCAATTTTTTTTTTTTGGATTTTGTTAGAATTTTTCGGAGCTGTTTCGGAACCTCTAAGAAAACATTGAAATTGTGGAGGTCCGATAGTTTCTCTTTCGATATTTCTGTCAATCTTATGAAAAAGCGAGAGCTGAAGTGCTTGAGTTGTCGAGAGGTGGGTATTAACATAGGAAATGGTGAATAGATTTCTCATCTAGGAACAGACCAAAGTGCGTCGTTGACATGATACAAAGCTGCTAACGACTCGCAACTTTTAAATTTACTATATTCTATAAAAAAATTTGTGTGAATAATTTTGCAAGTAATTGCAGACATTCAAGATTCATTTCATGTATTTTTCCAAGAATTGGTTTCTTTGTTTATTTTTCTTCCCTGGACGTAAGATTGGAGTTAAATATAACACCCATTTATTTCGGCTCGGATGAAAAGTTTATGTTAGCCTCATACAGACATGGTAAATATAATTCAGACACTTTTGATTTCCTTGCGATTAATATAAGTTCACTTTTAGAACGGTTAACACCTAGCCCATTTCTACCACCTAGCCACCTAGAAGCACTACGCAGTGACGATTGTATCAGCTCACTAAAGCTATCAGCGTAGGAAACTACTTTCTCGATGAAGAAGTCTGATGAGGAGATGTGGTGATCTCCGAAATAGCAGCTATAACTTCTACCAAGTGTAAATTATTGTTGTTTTTCCACAACATTTTTTCATTAGAAACGGCCTCCAGCTCATTGTTGAGTAAATTACAAATAATTAAGCAATAAAGAAAAAAAAATGCATTTATGTTTTCAAAGTTAAATAAAATACAACATTATGCACTTCTCTGTCGTTTTCACTATAGCGGGATGGGTTTTAATCATATTCGCAATTACAATTTTAACATCAATATTGTTACTCATACGACCCGGTGGACGGTTTTCAGTCATTATAGTTAGCATGTGAATAGCCACATGTAATCGCTTATTCTATGCCCGTGTTCAATGTATATTGCACTGTTATGAAACTAAGAATCCAAATTTCATTTTATTAACCTGTAATGGTCACACGGGGTCCAGTGGACCCCAGCCCAACTTTGCGGCTAAATATTTTATGTAGAAACTATTTAATATCGATTTTGTGACTTCGGCTGCTATTACTAGAGTTTTATTCAATAATTTCAGTTCCTTTGGAAAACCAGCGTGGCGTAAGTCGGTGTGCATAGATCGATTATAATTTTTATCGTGAATTATTTATAAACATACTGTTTGCATATGTAGCTCATTCTACAACAAAAAATCATATGAGACGAAATTTCAAACTCTAATAAAACTAAGAAAAATTCAGCAACAAAATACTCAACACTTTATGCAAAAAAAAGTGATCAAAAAATCAATGAAATTCTTTAGCAACTTCAAACTTGCGCTTTATTGTGCTAAAATTGAACGGGCTATACTGCACACGCGACATAAATTCTGATTACAAAGTTTGAAATTTTCATACAAATTTCCTGAATTTTCTCTCATTTTGTTCAATGTTTGAAATTTTAATTTTCATGGTTTTTGTTGTCAAAATATTTACCATGAAAGTCATTTTGAACATCGTAAAAAGAAATCCAAGTATGTGAAATACTTTTGTGAGTAACTGTATATAACTAAATAAAAGCCATTTCTTTATTGAATTTGGTGACATTTTTTAATGAAAAATATGCATGGAAAACAACAATATTTTACACATTGTTTAAGTTATAGCTGCCATTTCGTAGATCATCACATCTCGTCATCAAAATTTTTCATCGAGTTCGCAGCGCCTACGGCTTCCTGAGCTGAGCTTAGTTCACGCCATGCAAACTTTGCAAATTTTTTATTTTTCATTAACCCGAAATTGTCAGGTCTTCTTTCCGAGGTAAGCTATGTATCACAAACTTTTTTTCCACCATTCGTTGTGTCTCTGTTAATTTTTTAATATTTCAATACTTTATTGAATAACTACGCGAAAAACGTATATTTATGAGCGGCAAAAAGAGTGGTTCCCTCAACTACTGCTCACTCGTTTCCTACAATATTATTTTCTCTTGCGTAAATAATTCGTTTCAACGAAAATCGATGCAACTTATTCTTCTTATTCATTCCTCTAAGTGCATTCGATCAGGTGTTGCTGATGAAGGCTACATTTCATGTTATTTGTTGTTGCTTGGTTGAATGCGATCAATTGTCGTTGGCAATGCAAAATGGCAAAAGGAAACGGATGTCATATTTTACAATTTCTGAATGCAGCTGCAACGTATAGTACACTCTTGTTCCCATTCAAGTGCTGATACAACGTTTCGCTCAATGCTGCTTTATATATGTATGTAGTTATGTGAGAATGAAAACCTTACAATATCTCTAACAATTACTCAATGTTCATGTTTCACTTTCCCTCCTCCATTTAGGTATAAATTCCTTCTCAACTTTTTATAAATACATATGCCAATGTCAAGTTAAATTATTCAATTCGTCTCTGGTACAGAGTATTCGATATTTACGTAAGTCCTTCCTTTTAATTTTTCTGGTACACAATTGCAGTGGGGAAGAGCTAGTAAAGGATGTAACAATAATGAAAATTGACAATAATAAATAACAAACAAACAAGTTTGCATTCAAATTTGGTGCTAAATTAGGAACTAAACAAAATATAGAAGTGATAAAAAATGCAAACGTAAGTACCAGAAAAAGTGTTTTTACAAAGCGGCAATAACGTAGAGCAAGCATTTGAGAAGACATGGACCCGTAAAGCCAGCGGCCAAAACTGGATTAAAAAAATAACTTTTTTCACATTGCTGCCTTTTTTTTCAAATATACGCAAGCTCATTTAAAATTTTTTGCATAACTGCTTGTTGACGGTTGGTTTAATTTTCAGTAATGTGTTTTTTCCGCAAACCTCACAGTGCTGTTAGGCTAGCTGTTGCCGGCCGCTTGCTATCCACTCGAATTAACCGTACCCATATGAATACATGCCTTTTAATGGCCAAATTAATTTGGGCGTAAAACACCATAGTGACTTTGAGGTAGCCCGTAAGAAAGCAGAGCTGTTGAATTTCATAACGATTAGCAAATTTTTATTTTTGAATTTTTTAATTTTAATGATTAGTTTAATTTTCTTACATAACCCAGCCAATAATAACACGGTGCTCAAAAAAAAAGTAATGAAATACACCCGAAACTAAACCTAGCGTAGGTTGTAGATATGGTCGAGTACAACATGAGAATAGGGCCCGTATAGTTCATGAACCCCACCACAAAAACCCCTATTTTCTTACTCGGTGCGCTTATGTATTAATAGCTTGACTATTTTCCATCCGATTTTAAAACACGAACACATTTTAAAAAGGGGATTTATAGACCTATTTATAATTAAATAATTATTTTTTTTAAGTAATTAATTATTATTATTATTAAAAAGGTGCAAATAATGGTATTTAATCACTAAATGGTTACTCAAAAAAACATGCTTTAATTAATAATCAATATGACTATTAATCATTATTTAACAGGTCTGTATAAAAGTTACAAACATATGGCCTTGTTTATTGGAAATAAAGTAGCTTCATAAAAGGTTTATAAATTGAAAAATATATGAAAACGTCAATTTATAGAGCTCCTTAAACCCGTGATTCAATAATTAAAGTTTTGCTCACTAGTGACATTAGAGTTTTGACACTCCGTTACAAATACTTTGCATGAAACGAAGTAATTCTATAAGTTTGATTACTGTAATTGTAATCTAAGTTCGTTCGAAGAAGGATTACTATAATCGTAATCTTGTTTGTTTTAGCTTGTTGGGATTACTGCAATCCTAATCGCTTAGTAATCGTAATCCTTATCGCCCAGCTCTGATATCAAGCAATATTGATGGGCCTTCAACAAGTACTGCCAAAAATCCTATAACCAACCTAGAAATAATTCCTCCAGCGAAAGCGAAGGCTCTGATGTAGAAAATGAAGCTCAATTGAAGGCCTATCTTAAAGAAAAACTAAACTAAAATATGTACGACAAATTGACAGATCTGAGCAATTGTTCAGCCGGCTTTATATATGGATGTACGAGCCTCTAAGAAATCGCTTTATGGGAGAAAAGGCAGCAACATTACTTTTTTTTGAAATATAATATGCGCCTTTTCAACTTTGACTACTAGATTAAAACACTGTATAGGTTAAGCACTCGTTCAATGATCTAAAAATTTACAAAATTTTTAAGTAATAAAAACGATGACTTATGTAAGTTGTATACAGATTTTTTAATGTTGTACCTAACATTCGCATTCGCATTCGAACATTCGCATTCCGAAAATCGAATATGACATTCGAAACAACCCTAACACTTATATACTTATTGTCATAACGGAGCCTTGAAACACTGTATACAAAAGAATTAAACTCACGTTCGCTTACTTCTCGGGCCTGCAGATATGACAGTAATTTACTGGGTAACGAATTCACTTAGCGTGTCGATGTGTGTAGTTCAATTGTTGATCATAAAGCTAAATTTGAGGAAGTGAAGCCAACTACAAGGAACCTGGTTTTGTGTTGGAGCAGGAGAATTAAGTGCGAGCACTTCTCTGTAAGACCACTGTTTTTAGGAAGAAGTTGAGGTTTAAGCATTTTAATGGAAATGAAGAGTAATGTTACCGTGATTATCAGAAAAGCACCTACTGTATTGTTCTAGTACAAAAAAAAAACAAGTGGTGCCCCATAGTGTATGTATGTATTTTTGCGTAGTATACTTTAAAAAATTAACTAACGACACTTGTGCCAATTTCTTCAAAAACTTTGCCATACTTTCAACTTCAGTAACTTTCATGATTTGCTGTCACATCCACTACCACTTCCTCTGTGCTTTCTATTCACTTTGACTTTTATTTTGTCGTAGTTAACCTATTTTGCTGCTCTCCGTCTTACTTTTTGTATTAATTTGCTTACGTTTCTTATTTTCAGCAGAATTATGTAAGTAAGTTTTGCGCTTTCTCTTTTGCTTCGTTTTATTTTGTCTACTGGCTTAGCCATTTACTTGGAATCGAATTACGCTGGCATGAAAGCCTATTTTATAACTCAAGCACTTTGCTTGCTTAAGGCGAACGTCTATGCTAATTTACTCCACCTAGCTCCAGGATGGTTCAAAAATGCATGCGAAAAAAGTGGAGTCGGAATTTTAATGCCCTCCCCCCTAGGATGGTTCTATACCGGACCACCCTAATATACGTATGTACATATGTACATAAGTTAAGGGCAAACAAAATCAAAGCGTTCATCTTCTCCTGTTCTAAAACTTCCAAATTTCCTTACAGGTCTCTTTATATTTATTAAAACACCCATAAGCTACATATATTTAAAGTGAAAGTTCGCTTAAAACTTTAATAATGTTTAAGTAATTTTACGAATATTCTAGAAGCCACAAAGTGTGAAGCAATCAATTGCAACACATTTATATGAAAATTTTGCAGCCATTTTGCACTTGCCAATTATATATGTATGTATGTGAATATTGTGAAATTAGAAACAAATCAAATGAAATGAAAGCAATTGTAAAAGTTTGATTTGAATTGGATTTTAGAGACCAAAATCAAAAACTGCTAAAGCAGTACAAAAAACAAATGCTCAAATTGACAACCTGCTACTGACATTGATTGTGGTTAAAATTACATACATACATGTATGTAAATATGTTTGAGACTAATAAAAACTGCAATTACTTATTTGAGTAATAAAAATTAATGTTTCCTCAAATATTTATTTTCTAACGCAACCCACAAATATTTTAGCCCATTTTAACTATAGTAAAGTTTTTTTTTTTGGTAGCTTTGCTCCCAGTTTCCTGGAAAAAGTTGCCGTAGCCACACGTTTTCGCACAAAAAAACATAATTTAAGACTTCTGCACGGGTCAAAAAATTGTGTAGTGGTGATATAGATGTTTTCATAGATGATAAAAATAAGTTCTTGAAAAATATTCGAACATTTGGATTCAACATGGCGTATGAGTGATGGTCTTTTGGGACAGCTTTTACAATTAATTTTTAGATATATTTACTTGGGTCAAAAATTTAAATTTAATGACTTAGATGCCACTGTGCGTCGTCTAAGTAATTTGGTGTTGAAAAACAGCATACAAATACATATAGATGTGTGTGTGGGTTTGAATTCACGACGCGACATTTGCCAAGGTATTCGAGTGAATTTTTGCTGGTTGCAATAAATTTCTGTATACAGTATGCATTCCAATGCTTGTGTGCTCCATTAATTGAAGATTTTATTAAAATTTATGTGGACATTTTTTATAACAATAAAGAAATTGCTTATCTCAATTTTCTCGCCTGACTGAAGGAGAGTTTTCAGAAATTGTACAGGTTGGTTTCTAATTATGGCATCCAATAATTTGATTTTCTTGCCGCATAACAGGGAGATAATAGCAGACAAGCTGAACTAGGAATTTGGAAAAGTGGGCCACCGAAAGCAGTCTAGGAATAAACAAAAGCAAAGCAGAGCTTGTATTATTTACCAAAAGGTACAAATTTCCACAATCGAAAGCACCAAAATCCCTACTAATTCCATTCAGTTCTACACTGACAGATTCAAAATAGAAAACAAGGTTTGAAGGGGGTGTGCTTAGAACAACTAGCAGTACAAAAGCCATTGCGCCTATCAGTCCAATGTAGCGTCTTTTAAGCTGAGCTTGCGGCTATACAGAAGCTTGCCGAATTATTGAGGACAGATGAAATTAGATGCAAGGACGTCTACATTTTCTCAGACAGTCAAGTGGCTTTAAAAGCTCTAGATTCTGTCACATGCAAACCATAGTGAATTGCCGCAGATCACTGCGACTATGCCTGTAATGATTCTAAGTATATACCTGGGAAGGTTAATTTAAAGTGAGGTATCTTTTTGCATTGAAACAGTATGCTTTTGACTTGGCGAAGCCTAATTTTTGTTATTTTTATAAACTCTTCCCTAGTTGTGCTTTTCCTTGTTACAAGGAATGTCTTGGGACTTATGGGAGCTATGGCCGCCGCTATTCTAGGTAAGCCGTCCGCTATCTCATTCCCCGGTATTTCCTTGTGACCTGACACCCAAGGTGTATGTTATTGAATCCAGCAAGGGCATTTAGGTACTAAATACGTTCAATGACAAAGCATAATTTAACCTTGATTCGTTAAGGACTTAAATTTTCTCATTACGGTAACCTGTACGAAAGTTAATCTCTGCACCGCTTGGATTATACTCGTAAATTCGCGCGTGGGCGCAGACAGCCTCACCCTGGGACCATAAATGGCCGTCCCAATGCCGTTTGATGTTTTGCGGCCGCTCTTGTCCAACTTTGTGGCGCTGGCCTCGGCATATACAGCTGCTCTATGTCGCCTTGCTGCAGAACTCTGTTAAAAGGACAATTGGGAGCTGGAATCCTAGCTTCTCCATATTTTTAGAAGAGAGGACCCCAAGGCAGAGGGCCCCAACCTTCCCGTGCAAAGTTTAAGAGAGTCAACTAGGCTACGCGTTCTATGGTGATGTACAAGGGCTCGAGTTCCAAAACTATCTTGAGGGCTCCCGTAATGCAAACACAGGTCAGACGTTGTAGTTGGCTGAGAGACTGTCTCACAGTGGCTAGGACAATTGTCAAAGCCCAAACCACTGATCCATAGGTCGCTGTTGGTCGTACTATCACGCATCATGCACGCCTATTAGTAACCTCGTAGCTTTTAAAGTGGTCGTGTCGATGGAAGAGTTTTGCAGCAGCTTAAAGTTCAGGATGAAATCCAGATTCTTATCTTTGTTGAAAATCTTAACCACGACCTAATTTGGAAGCATACTCCCCATATTTAGGAGGTTCCTTCTCCTGGTGAATGCTACGATGGCCGTTTTGAGGGATTGATATTGAGTCACACACTGGCACACCAACTCTTGGTTAAATTTAGACTTTCCTCTGGCAGGTATGTCGTCCGCCTAGCCTTGGCAACGGCAACGCTTTGCCTCACGTTATATCACATGATATTCTTTGCAACACTTCCGTCCCCTCTACGCAGAATTTATACTTTTAAATTTCGGGCCCATCGATATTTTTCTATTTTAAAGACGTCAAATTATATTCCTCTGTGCTTTTATTCGCTATTTCTAGAGTTGTGTGTCGCTGTATTCGCTCATATTTGCTTTTATTTTTACTTTTTAAAACACTTTCCGTTGCCCTCTTTCTAACGCTCCTTCACCACAAGTGCCACAATTACCACTACAGCTACTTAACATAGTTTTACCAACGTCACCGCTGCCTTTGAGGCTTGGCTGCGCATTGATGCTGCTGCTGCTGCCACTTTCCTGGTGGTGTTGGTAGAAGCACTTTGCCAAAGTAAGTTGTGAACAAAATTGAGTTAACGACACTAATTATCTGCTGCAACTTTACGCAAATTACTGTCTTTGAGCCTTTTTAGTTAGGTGCTGAAGCGGACATTTATACGAACTCATGGGCGAAAATAGTACACACAGGCACCGATAACCAGATAGATGCGCTTATATTATATTTATGCTTGTATCCTGTAAACAATTTGACGAAGTTACTTGCACGAGATTTCTAAATATTTATGAAAGAGCTTTTGTGTAATTTAAATGTACTTAAATGAGAGGTAATGAAATTATGTGAGGTAAGCTGCACGAGAGCGTATGCTAAAGGATATTAAGCAAAGAACATTGTACCACAAATACATTAAAGGCTCAATAATTTCACAAAAGAGGGCCCACAAAACGTCAATGTAAAGCATCATATAAAAAAAAAATCCAGATAACTAATATTAACCAAAATTCAAATTTAAGTCTTCCTGTGCATCCTTAAACCCCGGAATTCTGCTCGTTTTCTGGATCACATATTTGAAAGTAGAACCTATACTACAAAAAGTTTCGGTTAGAGTGCATAAAAAGCATCTGCGAGAAATTATTTTAAAGTAGAGATCTGCATAAACCTACTCTAAATCACTCTTTGCACGATACATTGAATACGTTAACGGCAAATGATACTGAAGATGGTACAACAACCAAACCGGTTTGTCTCCAAACCAAACTTGAAAAGAGCAGACGGAAATGCGTTCCAACTTTTCGAGTCTAAACCGCCAATAGAGGTAAGCGACGTTTTTTTTTCAAATTTTTTGTTTCCATGCAGAAATGCAGCCATGTGCTCTAAGAACACTTTTGCATCGAAAAGAAAAGTTTGAAAAAAAAAATGTCTTTTGGCTGCTCTAGTACTTACCCACCAGATCTCAGTACTTATCACCCTAAACTAATGCTAAGGATAACCAAAAAATCATTAAAAGTTTGCTAAGGATGTATTCCGATTCCGGCAACAGATTTACTTTTAGAAACATTTTTATTACCAAATGTAGGTGTTAACGAATAAATTAAAAAGGCGACCCCTAGGTTCGGCAAAACAAAAATAAAATATTTTTTTTTCGAAACTGCCTTGAGAAAATACTTTAGACTCAGTGATGTACGGCGAACTTTTTATCGTTTGCTTGTAAATTGGTACGGTCTTATGTATCCATAAATATCAGTACTTATGCAAGTAGCAAGTCTTCACGTAAGTTTCGCAGCAGAAATCCAAGTACTAATACACGTTCAACTATACGTATTTACATAAGTACGCACATGATTTATTGAAAAGTAAGTAACTTTACAAATGTACGTGCCGAAATAGGACCAAGTTAAGACATGTGTACATACATATGTACGTATCTACATTGGTTTTTGTTACTCAATAAGCACTTTTTTAGATCATGTACACATTTAGTTATCTACTTTTTATTTAAGTGCATGAGCAGCAACCTCTCCATAGCCATATCGTATGCGTTAAAGGGAATCTTCTATAAGTAGGAATAGCATATTTGTTTATGCAGTACATATTTGCATATAGAAGTTGGTTCTTTGTTACAATACCTGGCAATAAATACAAGCAAAGTACTTCTTGGGAATATGTTTAATAGTTTCCGCATTTCTTAATGCTCTGTCTTCTTACTCTTATCTCGTTTTGCAATTTTGTGCTTTATCTGTACTGATTTACTATTACGAAACCTGACTAGAAGCGCACATGTAATGTCCCAGTAGGACCGCGCCGAATGTAGTTCCGAAAATAACACATTTTTAGGTACTAATTTCTTCATGAGAATTTCAAGGAAATTTAATTTATGTATGAAAAGATAGAAAATATCTGCGGGGAAAAATAATCACATCCTTTTTTCACCACAATGGAAGGTTAAAAATCAGTAGGTCGTGAAAATTTTGTAATGTTTTGACTTCGGCAAATAAGTCCGCACGAGAATAAAAAAGTCTACAGAGCTCTGCAAACCAACAACAACCACCTCGCGCAAAATTGCATTCTTAAAGAACCGTTTTTGTTGTGTTTTAATGCCTGCATAAATGCGAATTAAATACTTCATGTTTTTGGAACAACTTCTGAGTGGAAAAAGTACCGCGCTATACAAGTACATTTTGGAAGCAACGAACTCCGAATGGGCATACGCATACATATGCCTCTGTACATAACCCGTAAGGAGACCCCGAACCTATAAACCAAATTTATATTTCCGCACTAGATCCTTATCGCCAAAAACGAACCAGTGCGATAGTAACTAGATCGTAACCAGCAAGATGTTGTACTTAAAAAAAAAAACAATTATATTTTAGAAATCTATATCTAAAATGACGAATTTAGAACTGGGTCGAAACTATAGAAAAGGAGATGCAGTACAAACTAGATCTCATATGGCGAATTTTGAACTAGTTTGGAAGTACCAAAAAAGGGATCGTCTGTCGATTTTATAACTGGCTCGGAACTATAGAAAACGGGGTTCAGAGCGAACTAGGTCGAATTTGTCGAATGTAGGACTAGTTCTGAACTATAGAAAAGGGGAGTGGGGGGCAACTTCCAATTCCTATGACATTGCCGTATTAAATTCGCCAGTTGTTTGCATGCAAAAGAGATTTATCGTGAACTAGTAGTGGATCTTAATTTACTAGAAGCGCACCAGTTCAGAACTAGAGATTTTCCCCACAGGGTATACATAAATACATGCGCACAGTAAATGCCTCTGCTTACCATTTATCAACCTGAAAAGTATACCTATTATTGGAAGACTTTGTAGCCCTAAGGCTGTTTCTAAGGTTTTATTAGTTACTCATATTAAAAATCGCTCAGACGTGTAGCAATGCAATGTCAATGAATCAAAACTAATTAAAAATATTAGGCTTATTTCTTTTATTTAGGAAATGGAAAACTTATGAAGGCTTTGCCATTTTTCAAATATGAATATTATGAAATGTGAAGTATGAACGGCGATGTAATACAACCAAGGAGTATTTTTCTAAAAAAGTAGCCTTTTTCGTGATGCACATTCAGCATTAAGATACTTATACTGGTTTATATTGGCTACCCTCAAATTGATCCGAGATCTTCAGAGAGCTTCATTTTGCAACTGGTGGTTCACACTCATTCACTAGACAAGTTGCATGTTTTGTGAAAGTGCATAGAAAGTGACAAAAAATATAAACTACAGTGAATCCGTGTCTGACCCAAACACGAAAGTGAAAAGCAAAAACAAGTAAAACACGGAAGTGAAGGTCTAAAAAAACCAAAAACAGTTAGAAAATGCATACAAAAGGGGTTAAAGTTGGTAAATTATAAAACCATAGAACATACCAAAAAATCGCCAAATAATCGCTTGCCAGTCCAATAAAATCCATACCACCTGATAGCAACGCATTAAAGTTCAAGAATAGTTGTGCACGTGCCAACATTGCAGGCAATAAAAACAATAACTACTTTGTAGAATTAAGCGTAGCAGGAAATAGATTAAAAAAATTAACGCAAAGTGCATCTGCGTCAATGCAACAGCAGAAGGAGTTCGCAGAAGGAAGAAGGAAGGTGGGAGGATGCAACCGTTTTGGCGTGGCACGCAACGAACATTATGCGCGTCCGGAACGTGAATGCAGATAAAAGAAGCATTTTAAAAATTCGTTTATTTTCATCTCATTTCAGGAGATTTTTATTAAGCAGTCTTTTTTAATTCTCTTTATTTCAACATCAAACTTGAATTTCGTTTCGCTGCGCTGAGGGAGTTGCTGCAAAGGTGGTTGTCGCAAGCAGAAATTGTGCAGAAACGAAAACAAAATGAGCAAAGAAAACAATAAAAAACACTTTTTAACGAATTTTAAATATTTAAAATTTTACTCGCCAACGCAAGGAAGACGCAGCTCGCACAAGGTCATGCTTGTAAGTTCAACGAAGTAGTTATTACTAGTCAACTTTAACTTTAGTTGTTGTGCGCTTTATTTCACTACACTGACTACCTCCATTTCTTCTGATTCTACATTTACTGCTTCATCTTTCATTCCGTTGTTGAACTAAAGACTTGTTACACCAATGGGAATCGTTTCAGTTGTATTACTTTAAGCCTTTGCTATACCGTCAGCTTTTTTTTTTCTTCCTGCCAGTGTAATGGTCTGATTATGGCAACTTAATTCTAACTGAAAATGCCAACAGACACCAAACAGCAGCGCAAGTTTTTGCATTTTCTACATGAGCGCATCGTCAACAGAAATGCAATGCAATGCAATGCCACGTAGATTATGTACCAGGGATGGAAAATGAAATTTTCAAATTGTACTTCATTTAAGGAAAAATATTGTACCTAAAAGCAGACGAATGTACCTAAAAAGGTACTTAGTTTGCACGGTTTGTTACATATTTCGCACCATGTCGAATATGTTTAACAGTACGAAAATACGAAGGGAATCTGCTTTCTCTAATAAAGTTTTTTTTATTAGTTTGAATTGCACCCAGTTACCAAAAAGGCGATCCTTTGGATTGGCACAGAAAATTTTTATTTAGTTTGAAATTGCCTTGCAAAAATACTTTGGGCTTAGGGGTGTACGGCGAACTTTTTTTTGGATTGTTGTAAGGTGGTACGGTCTAGTGTACCATATTCAGCAGCTGCAATTACTTTCGGATTAGTTTGTTACCTGGTTTTCTATCCAAAGAACAGAAGTGAACTCATTTCAAAATAATTTCGTCTATTTACAATCGCCATCGATAACCTGCTGTGTTTAGATCAATCTTTATTCTACCTGGCTTTCTGTCTCTAATACTACTTCATATGCTAAGAAAAATAAATTTTCGTTCTCTTCTTATCTGGCACTATAGACTTTGCCGGATTGGGCCTTCCCAAATTTTGCGAAGTTTTTTCAGTTGTTCTTGCCAAATATAGACACGTCCTTTTGCACTTTATTCTTCTATTGCGTTCGTAGGGTCCTTGAATTTGTTCCCCATCAATGGCACTCAAAAGGAACCTTTTGCAATCCTTCAAAAGTAATAAAGTAAATAAAATAAAAGTAATAAAGTAAAGTAATAATTGAATGCATAAAAGAAAATTAAATGAAAATTGTACTGGTCTTGGTAACCTGCATGCTGTCTAAGCGGGTACAATTTTGATGTGATCAACTGCGCGCTTAATACGGATAAATGTTGCCGTCTGTCTGTGCTATAACATCTACTTGTACAAGTAGTAGTCGACGTAGTTAAATGGAGGTAAAGACGCGGTGGTGGAAAGCTCTTTTCAACGCTTGCGTGGGCGGTTGCTTTTACTGTAAATGCTTGGCTGATTAATTTAAATTAATAATTAAAGGGATTGTATAAAATTTTCAGGTTGCCACTTCTTTCTTACTTCGTTTTTAATAAACCACTTTCATTAAAGATTTCCAAAAAGGGCAATGGTTGAAAAGTGAAGTAAAAGAGCAGTCGGGACGAACATTGCACTCGTTAACCAAAAAGTCAGTTATAAAATCAGCTTATGGCAGTTAATCTATTAAAATTTTATTGAGAGGCAGCCTCCAGTTGTTTTCATTTTGCATGCGTGCAGAGTACGAAAGAACGCGTTACTACGATCGTGAAGTATCTGTAGCAAAATTTTGTACTTAAAAGCGTTGACCACAAAAGTGAAGTGAAAAACTTAAATATAGATAATCTTCGTCTTTAACACTAAATTGTAATAAATCAATAGTGTGTGCTGGGCTTAAAAATTATGCACGCCCGGTTGTGCATGGCAAAGGGGATTATGGAGAAAGGGTATGCCATAAGCTGAGCTCTGTATACCGTATACAAACAGCTGGTGTGTAAGTGTGCCTTTCCGTGTCACAGTTTAATCCCTTAGGATCGTTCACCTCAGCAATACGTTTATCTTTGTCCGCTTGAGGCCACGTAAAAATATTCAAATGAAGGGAAAAAGTGGAGTCAATAAACTGTTGAAATAACGGGTGATTTTTTAAGAGCTTGATACCTTTTTTTTTAAAAAAAACGCATAAAATTTGCAAAATCTCATCGGTTCTTTATTTGAAACGTTAGATTGGTCCATGACATTTACTTTTTGAAGATAATTTCATTTAAATGTTGACCGCGGCTGCGTCTTAGGTGGTCCATTCGGAAAGTCCAATTTTGGGCAACTTTTTCGAGCATTTCGGCCGGAATAGCCCGAATTTCTTCGGAAATGTTGTCTTCCAAAGCTGGAATAGTTGCTGGCTTATTTCTGTAGACTTTAGACTTGACGTAGCCCCACAAAAAATAGTCTAAAGGCGTCAAATCGCATGATCTTGGTGGCCAACTTACCGGTCCATTTCTTGAGATGAATTGTTCTCCGAAGTTTTCCCTCAAAATGGCCATAGAATCGCGAGCTGTGTGGCATGTAGCGCCATCTTGTTGAAACCACATGTCAACCAAGTTCAGTTCTTCCATTTTTGGCAACAAAAAGTTTGTTAGCATCGAACGATAGCGATCGCCATTCACCGTAACGTTGCGTCCAACAGCATCTTTGAAAAAATACGGTCCAATGATTCCACCAGCGTACAAACCACACCAAACAGTGCATTTTTCGGGATGCATGGGCAGTTCTTGAACGGCTTCTGG
>NW_016157224.1:160373-244746 GCF_001687245.7 Rhagoletis zephyria | reverse complement strand
TCAAAGCATACTGAGCATCTTTCTCTTTGACACCATGTCTGAAATCCCACGTGATCTGTCAAATACTAATGCATGAAAATCCTAACCTCAAAAAAATCACCCGTTATATCGACAGATGCACAATGCCGCCTACATATATACGCATGTGTACGAATTTACGACCTTATAACAGTAAATAACAATACTATCGCGAAAAAAATTTCGTGAACCAAAAACTCAGCAAGCCGACAACTGCTAGCTGGCTTTTTAGCCAGCAGTGCGGCTACTAAATCCGCTCAACGCCGACCATCCATTTCAACAAGCTTTTCAGCATTTAACGCGACCATCATCATCGGCGCCGCCTTTCTCCTTTTTCGAACGGTGCAGTATTAACTTGTTCCCCTTTGATGCAAATGCCTTTCCTCTGAAATTGGATTTGAATTTTTTTAAGGTTATACGATATCGAAACAAACGAACTGACAGCCTGCCGGGGCTAGTTGTTGGTTGGTTTACTCCCTGTCATCGCAAAATTTTTATTTTTCCCATTTTTGTACGCGAACACAACTGTGCACTCAAAGGTATTATGGCTTTGGTATGCATATGTGTGAACGTGTGTACATGCACAAAAAGGATCAGACCTACTTTTTTTCGTTGAAATTAAGGTATGCAACAAACCTTTACGTGGGTCCAAGGAGGGCTGGTACTGAAAAACGATATATAATTTCCATAAAATGTTGCTAAACTTAATAAATTACGATAATATTATTTGATTCAGGAGCCTACCTCTGACGAAAACTTTTAAATAACTCCCCTACAACAAATATAAATTGACGTATTTGCGGAGATGTATTTGCTAGACCTTGAATCAGTTATAAAAGCGGCGTACCATGAACCTACCCTAGAGGTAAAGGAGAGGGAGAAACTCAGCTGCCGCAGTATTAAGGCGAAAATAAGTTAACTCGCTAATACTTCAAGACTTCCTCCAAACTACATACATATATGGGTGGATATAGGAAAGCGGTTGGCAGGAAAACGAAGCCACCAAACAGACAATGTGAGTACGATAATAAGGAAGCTGAGCGACAGTATACCGGCTGAGCCTGTTCATAGCCGTTGGCGAAGAGCTGCATCATCTGTTAGTCACAGCCTTATATGATATATGCTTACGTGCCTAAAGTTGAGAATCTTTGTTAAAGCCAACAAAATAGCGATATTCTTGCGTGTGCGAATTGCCGCCGGATAGGCTTTCCTAACATTGTATTCAAAGCGCTATCGCTGATCCAACCCTATCAGTGTGCAATTTATTGAGTTTATTGATTTACTGAAACTTGTCCATTTATCGAATCGAGGTGTTAGAAATTTCCAAAATATATCGGGTTATCGAAATTTGAAGGTTAGATAAGCTTATCGAGTTATCACTGCTTATCGAATTGTATTATGTTACCAGAGTGCAACGAGTTATTGAAATTTGTTGACAGATTTCGGGAAATATGGGGTTATCAAAATTAACCGAGTAATCGAAATTAGAGAGGTATCGAAAGCTTACCGAGATATCGATTTATATCGAGATATATACATTTTTGAGTTATCGAAATTAGTCGAGCCTTCGAAACATACAGCCATCAAAATTAATCGAAATAATTCGAGTTATCGAACTTTGTTGACTTACCGAATTTTAGTGTTTGTAAAATTCATGCAGTTATCGACATGTATCAAATTATCGAAGTTATAAAAAATTTTAGTCACATTTTAGTTAGAAAGCAGGAATATCTCCGGTAAGTAAATTTGTACCTTATAATTTAAACGACGTGTTAACGTACGAAAACCTCTCCAAGGGTTTTAAAAAAAAAAGAAAAGCTGTCGAATTTCGCCAGTAGCTGACACTCCTTTGATACTATTTGGAAGCAACCAAAAGCAACAATCAGTTCCGCCCAACAGATCGTCACACACTGACTAAAACTGTTATTTGTTTGCCTCTTGTTTTTCAGCTGGTGGTAACCCAGTGATGGTCGGCAGCAAGTTTTATCAGTATCGCTTTGTGCGTCTATGCCTCTACGCTTCTGCTTCAAGTATTTATATGTAGTTGCACGGGTGAGAGTCTTGTTGAAGTAAGAACATCCTCTCGTGTCTGTCGTTGTCACTGTCACTGTCACTGTTAGTGTCTTTGTCGCTGCTTAAATGACACTTTTGTCAATTGGAAATGGCGAATGGATTAGCAATGATCCCCTTGAGTGAATAATGCAGCAAAGAAATTTAATTTCACGTCTTTTGCTTTTAAGTGCACTACCACATACCGAAATCAATACTTGCTGCCAAGTCATTCCAAATGTCTTTGATCCGTTGCAAAGAGACTGAGCAGACAGACAGAGAAGAGCAAACAGCAAGGCCACGCAAAAATACAAGAAAGGCCGCAAGCGAACAATGCCAATTCGTCTGTTCGCGTATCCTTCCTTTTATATACTCCCTCTAGTCTGCAAAGTCACTTGAATGTTGACAGTATTCGACAAAAGTTGCAAAATGAGATTCTTAAGCAATTTTTGTTTTAAAAATATTAGACATGAGCGTATCTTCGGGACATATTTTGCGCTTGCTCCCTTCACCGTTCTTTGATTCAATTGACAATTGACGTTTGACGCCTTTTTTGGTTGAACATAGAAGAGAAGATGGGGACTATAGAATCGCAGATATTCATTTTAACACTTCATTGTCGGAGCCAATTTGATGGTGGTTAAAGTATTAAGAGTCATAAGCTAATAAGCTAGTATTTACATGAGTAAATGCATCCCTACGTTGATGCCATAGGAGCCAGAAGTGGCAAATCACTGATTGCACAGTCAATTTGTAACAGTTTTTAGGTGGTTAGGTTAGGTTAGAATGGTGGCGAAAAAAGTTTACCGCCAATTAGCAGTTAAGTGACAATTTTATACCAATGTCCAGCCTTGTGGCGTGAGTGCCAATACCCGGTAAAAATCGCTCTCAGCCTCGCAGCGTCAGGTCTCTGGATTTTCTTAACAAGTTGTGTGCTCCCGTCGGGTTTTGCACGGGCCACTAGAGTTTGGATATTCGTCAGCCTGCCGCAATGCTTCATATTTGATCCAATTTATGAATATCGGACTTCCCTATACATGGCTCTCGTTGGAGGTGGGATCTAGGCAAAGATATCAAGTTCCCCTTCCAGTCATCTCTCGATGGGAGAACGACCCAGAACAGAACGAAAGCGCTGTGAAATTCTCCTTCAGGTCGTATGTAATTGGCAGCCAGTCTCATCCTTGGCGACCATCGAGAAAGTATACTACTATGTCCGATCGTTCTTTTTTCTTCATATACCCCATTTATGTAGGTAGGTATGTAGTTTTATAGTCCATTTAATTTTAGTATAATAAAGTGCAAGTTTGAAGTGACTACAAAATACCGTTGATTTTGGAAATTTTTTGTTGACGATGTTGCACATTTTGTTCCATATCAAATAACATGCGATCATTCGCGAGACGGAAAAAACGGCAACACCATGACCAAAAAAAAAAAAAAATTGAAGAAGAAGAGCGCACTAGTGGCTTTTCAAAATGAAGATAGATAATGGGGCCGATTCTGAACAGAAACTCCCCGGGAGTTTTTCTCTTTTCTCTTTCCTCCTATCATGAATAAAAATTCCCTGAGGATTTTTTGTTTCAAATGGCGGAGTTTATTTGTCAAAAAAGTGTTCAACAGCTGTTTCGAAGTTTGAATTTTCCCCCGGGAGTTAATTATTGGAGGATTTCTTCCTCGGGCGAAACAAATTCCCGATATTCACAATTGGGCTAATAATCTGACGACAGCCACAACTGTGGAACATGTGTACTAATTATGTGTCAAATGGTGCACTGCTCATCGATATTTTCTTTCTTGCATGGGTTTTTGTGGCGTTAGATTTGTTTTATTTATTTAATTTAAAAAATTTCCTTTTGTAACTCTATTACAAAATTGTAACAATGATGCTTTATCATTTATGTGAAAGTTAGACTCCATAAGGCTTTTAACCATCCGTTTTTGGCTTAACCATTATAAATAATTTCACATCCACTAAAATTATGGCGAAACACAAATAAATTATCCTTAGGTATATTGGGGTGGAACGTATCAATAAATGAAATGTTTATAAAAGCTTCATAATTTTTTGATGATTATCGCGTTATGGCTGATGCTAGTTACTATATCTCTCAGCAATGTTTCGACAAAGTATGCCTTTTTTCCTTTTTTTCATGCACCAAAAGTCCTATGAATATATTGTAATTAAACCACATTCGCATATCTCCCGCCACGCCCTGCCCCTCCGTTGTCAGTCTGATTCATTGTTTGCGCCTTGTATTCACGTCATTGCTTTTGTTGTTGTAAATTGCCATTTGCCACATTTCCAAAGCGGTTGTGATCAACCCGCACAAGGCCAGAGGGTCTGCAGTTATTGCAGTCGTGGCATGACGACAATCTGCCAATTGTTGCTTGCGGCTCCGACAGCTGCGGTTGTGAATTACGTAATTTTCACTTGATGAAGATTTACGGCGTGTTTGTAAAATGCTTGTAGCTGCTGAAACAGCTGCACACAAAAGCGTTTGCGACCACTACGAAATAAGTGTCGCATGGGTTTTGCCTGTTGACTGTAGGTTGCCCTCCTTTTTTTGTTCTATTAGCCTTTCCAGTGCCCTTTATGTATTTACACTTTAAAAGCTGTGTTAATGCCTTGAAATATCAACAACATTAAGATAAACAACCACAAATATTTATGAAGCTATAAGAAAAACTAAATTTAAAAACATAAACACTTTAAGATGCTCAAGCTAAGCCAATTTAATTTAATAACTCCTTCAGCTAAGGGTGGGCTAAGCCAGAAACAGTGGGCTCGACTTAACTAAAAATGTCTCTCGAAAAAAAAGAAACTAATGGTACAATTATTTACCAGAAAAGCTCTTTGCCTCTGCAGCAAAATGATTAGTGAAATTGTTGGTTGGTATGTGGCACACGACTTTTTGCGGAGTATTTACATAGGTTAACTTGGATGCGTTTGTTAACTCGCAAAATTACAAACCAATTTACAATATACTTCTATTAAATATAGTGCATTAAACTAATTGCATACAAACATATGTAGACAATTATGCGTGTAAATATGTACGAACATGTGTAATGTGAAGGCAAATAGGGACATTTCTTTGTGTCCTCTTGCACTTAAGTAATTGCAATAACTTGAACAATTGCCAAAATAACAACTGGACACCCAGAAAGTGTGTTATATTGTTAAAGCAATGTGGCTAGTCAATTTCGGAATAAGGAAAGAGTTGCAAAAGAAGGACGCTGAAAGCAGTGTTGCCACACATCCACTTTTCCTAACAAAACTTGTAGGTTTATTTCCATTTGGTAGGTTGGTAGACTAGATGGGATTTTGGTAGGTTTCACGACAAAAATAGTTATTTGCGAAAAAGAGAAAATATGTATCTCCAAACATTTTAGCAACCTTGAAAAGGGCTTGTCAATGAACCCACTGCAGTCCACTATTGTCCCGTTTACCAAAATAAGGAAAGCCAACTTGACTAGATCCACCCCTGCAGGGACAGAAATTGAGTTCTCAGAAGAGGCGTCGTAGTATCTAGGGATAACTCTGAACAAAAGGCTCAGTTGGAACTCACATCTGTCGAATGTTACAAACAAGGCCACAGGCATTCCTCCTTTGTTATTATGATTGAAAAAGAGGGCTCTTGGAGCGCCGTATGGCTGCCCAATACGATCAGCATGAAAAGTGGAGATCTTGGGGACATTTGGAGGTTCTCAAGTAATTCCTGGATGATCGTTTTACAAACCCTATAACGTCAGAATTCGCGAAAGGGACTGCTGTGCAGCGATATTAACTATGATTGACGAAGGGTCCCAAGTATGCTATACCGACAGATCGAAGATGGACGACGGGAGTACTTTAGCAGGCGTACTTGGACTAGGATTCCAAGAAAGTCTGCCAATGGCCATATACCCAACGATATTCCAGGCGGGAATCTTCGGTAAAGAACAAATGTGTCCAGAATAAATATTATGTCGGACAGCTAGGCAGAGTTAAGACACTTAGACTCCTTTAAAATGACATCAAGGCTTGTGGACAGCTGTAAAACTCTTTCAACTACCTGGGAGACCACAGTAGCGTAAAGCTGAGGTGGACTCCGGGATTTGAAGGGTTTAAAGGAAACTTGACATTGAAAAAAATTAAGAACATTTTTGTAGGTTTTGGTTCGTTTTGGTAGGAAATTTTGGTAGGAACAAAAATTTGTCAGTGGCAACACTGGCTGAAAGTTCTATGTTTGGCGGTTTAATGAAGCTCTGCAGTGCAAGGGTGGTCAGTAAACTTTTTATGTATGTATATGGTTCTCCGTGTTCACCGTCACATACACTCATTTTTGTGGCTTAAGAAAATTTATATGTATATGGAAATGAGAAAACATACCACAGTAAGTAAGTGAGCATCCAAACAAATAGCAAAGTGAAGTAGAAATTAAAAAAATTAAATCAAATGAAACAGATTACGAAGGAATGCAAAAAAGAACACAAAAATATTTTATTATCTCCTTAGAAATAATCGTAGAATCAATATATGGACTATCGTGAATTCTTCTTTTGCAATGGTAAGCCCGTTTGGCTGGTGAATCCATCACTTCTGTCGGGAAGTATGGCTAAAACAGTGAAAAATTCATTGCGAGGATAATAAAATTGTATTGCTATTTTCATCGTTAAATGCGGTCCATTTTGATATCATCAAATAATGGAGTAGACGTGCCGTCAGTACTCATGATACTCCACATTACAGGAAAAATACCGCGCGAAGGGTACTCAGGATCCTTAAAAAAAGATTATGCGAATGGGATGTTTGCCTGCTCCTAATTCGTAGCCATGTAGACAACTCATTCATGAGCTGTTTACGACCTATAAAACGCATTACTTATTTTCGATTAGTGGTGAGGTTATTAAATAAATATAAAACTACAAAAATATAAGAAAATTGAAGCACTTCAAATTTGACCAAATGAAAGAGAGTGGAGAATTAAAAACAAATGAAAATTAGATATGTAATTAAATAAATGGAAAATTTAGGTCATGCGGGCAGCTGGAAAAGAGATTCCTTGGGGTCCAAAGGGACGTTTCTACCATCTGTAACGCTTCACCTAATCCTATCTCAGATCCCTTTCTAGCATACTCCACTCCTTCTCATTAGCCCTATGCCGCGGGATCCAGTAAAGATTTATTATGTCTGTTATTTAAGAGCTTGTAGGGATCTTCGGCATTCCTTAACGCTTATCGAATTAGTCGTTGTCGACCCTAAGGCTTGCATGGCAGCTTAACCGTCAACAACGAAGGAAAATATAGATGGAGCTAAGTCAATAATGCATATATGTAGCTCAGCGTGGAATACGGTGATGTGGGAGTCTATAGCACTCTCTCAGAGATAATTTCTCAGAAATGACGCCAGATCCTGTCCCTATGTACGTTTTGGAGCCATTCGTGAAAATATGGATTTCGCAATCGTTCAGAACAATATTAAACTCCCACTTCTGTCGGGAAAATGGTTATCGAAGTTACAGTCGAAGTAAGTTTCCGCTGCTGTACTCAACCCCCACTCTCTCGAGGACGGTGCAGTGACCATTGCAAGTTGTTGGCGGGCTGTTAGACGCCCTGAAGTACAAGGCTACAATACTTTTAAAATATGTATGTAGTTGCTTTTATAGGTGGATGGTCCAGGAGTGTTTCTAGCACCGCCTGGGGCGTTGAGTAGATTGCTGTCGTTGCACCGTTAAGTACATATTAATTGGTATAAACCGCCTCCCATCATATCGGTAAGGCATCGCGTTGAGTAGTGGTAAGCAATGCACGCATCCACTCCGCAGGGCCTGGGTTTAAGCCCTGGCCAAAGCAAAATCACAAAGAATATAGAAACAAGTTTTTTTTCTTAACACCGGTCTCCCCTCGGCAGGCAATGCCAAACCACCGAGTGTATTTCTGCCATGAAAAATAGCTTCTTCTAAAAATACAATCGACGTTCGGAGTTGGCGTAAAACTGTAGATCCCTCGTCTTTATGTGACAAGATCAAGGCACACAAGGACAAATGATGACAGAGTGATGGGTCTAAAATCATTTGCAGTGCTGTGGTTCGTCGTCCCTACTTTAGGAATGAACTATAATTAATCGTAGCTATTATTTTACAAATCTATTGTTTAAATAACGATTTTACGATTTTTATGCATAAATATCCGTGCTTGGAGTTCGAGGTTACCTGTTCTCATTTTCGCCACAACGGCGATTTAAAAAAGACCAAAAACATTAAAATGAATATGTTTAGTTACATATGTAAAGAAATTAATAAAGCTCCCTTGGCAACTTTTAAAAGTATATTGCCACTTGAAATGCTTTTGCTTTATTACTACGTGCTCGTATTACATAACGAACATTTACCGAAGTTTTTACGTAGGCGTTTACATTGCTGTAAAGTTTCCTGCTTGATGCTTTTTCCTGAGGTAGTGAGTTGTCTAATTTGGCAAATAAATTAAATTAGTAATAACTAAACGGAAATTTCATTTGTAAACTCATTGAGATATTCATCGGCTGATTGTGGCGCCCACGTCACTTTTTCCTTTGTTATAGCTTTAGTTGAACTCCTCAAATGATAGCCCACTCCTACTCGCCTAGCAAGTTTTACAAGTTGCTAAATCAATTTGCTGGTTAATTGCTGCTACTACTTCAACTCGTGGGGTATTCTATTGTCAAATAGGTGTGGCGATTAGAATGAGGTCAGGGTACGAAAGGTACTGGTTTATTGACTTCATGCCCCGAAAAATTTGTTTCATGGCACATATGTGGCTATAAACCTTAAAGATGAGCAATGAAGGAAGGATGTTGTACTATATGAAGAATTGCCAAAACAACCCAATATGCAATAGGAGAATATTTTCCCTGCGGTAACTGGCACAAATGGCAGAAACACCCTTGTTGTGGACTGGGGAAATTATATGGGGATTCTATTTAGTCTTGAGGCATCTATTTATAAGTCTAAATAGCGCTTAATAGATGATTCGTGCTCCTTGACCGGTCTTCGCCATCAGCTTTGAGCAAATTGAGCTGGTAAACTGTCGGCTCTGGCGGCCATATTTGTACCACAATATCGCTGGAATAGTTTCAGTTTTCATATCCGCGGATCATAACCCTGATTCCGACTGAGAGAATTATAAACTTTTGAAGAGGAAATCATGCGAGTTTCTGTTATCTATAGTGGACCCAATGGAATTAGTGATAGGGCTTCTCCAATGCACAATACTGCTTTGAGCACTTATTAGGGAGACTGAGGCTTGTTGAAGCGTTCAGGTTTGGGGACTTATGAGCAAAAAAAAAAACAACTGGTTTGCCGTGCCCACGTGTATATCCCACTCAATGTTTTACTGACAAAGTGAAAAAATATTGTCTTGCCTAACCGCGCTACTACGATCAACTCAGCTTCGCAGCGCTTTCAATCGAAGTAGAATTTAGTGTTGCATGAAATAGGAGAAACGACACGCTAGGAAACTAATTTTCAACTACTTGACGCCAAAAGGCAAGCAACATCAAACGGCAAGACACAGCAATGAAGAGAGGAACTTCTAATCTTGCCGAAGCTTGCTTTGCATGCTTACAACTTTTTGTATGTAGGTATAAATATTAGGGTGCCAGACAAATTTTTTTTATTAGTCAGAGCTAAGTTGTTGAAAAAAAAGAGAACGGCATCCCACAAGTTCCAAAGCAAAAAAAAAAAAAAATAAATAAAAAATTAAAAATTATCAAATTTTGTTCAAATAGGTATTCAAATATTTTTAAATGAAAATGCATAAAATAGTGAATGCACAATAATATAAAATGGTTTATAGAATATAAAATGAGAATTGAAAAATTACACAATTTTTTCCTTTTACATTTTTTATATCTATTTTAATAGTTTTGTTCTTTTCTCTTAAAAATATTTTTGTTGGCTGCAGAATCCACTTTTCTTTGAACGCACGCCTAAAAAAATATAAATTTGTAGAGCTCTATTCGCCCCACAGATTATTTTTCAATCCATCCAAATATAGTTTTTTTGCTATGAATAAGCCTATCCTAGGTTGTCTTCTGTAGTTGCAAAATATCATCCCTGAAATAATGAAAACTTATAGAAGTAGCATTTCGAGTACAAAATGAACTTGAGCGACTTATAATTTTTTTTTTGTAAATTAAGTTATGTACTTTAACTTTTTAGCAAAAGGAACACACATTTTAGTGAGCATTGAATAACATAAAAAAAAATATATTTTTTCTTTTGGAACACCCTAATGTATATACAGTCAGCGACAAAAATATGCATACTCTGACGTTTTGAAATTTTATTTCTATATATTTTCCATGCCAAATTCTTCTTATTTTTTAACCGACTTCCAAAAAAGGAGGAGGTTATCAGTTCGTCGGAATGTTTTTTTCAACAGCAAAAACCACACGAAACATTTTTTAATTTCGTACAGAACTCGCGAAAATGTAAGAAATACCAAAAAATTTTCATCGATATTTAAAAATTTTCAGCTCGAATTCTTAGAAAAATTTTCTGGCACATAAAATTTTAGTATAAAAAAATGCAATTTTCATGTCATTAAATATTGATTTGATTTTTGAGATTTTTTCGCCGGGGGTGCATGAACACATTTTTTTATATGAAAGGTTCAAAACTTTTTAAATTAAATTAATTAATTGATTAAATTAAAAAATTGAAAATTTCGATGAAAACATTTTGGTATTGCTTGCATTTTCCCCAGGTTCTGTATGAGATAAAAAATCTGATTTTTTGAGCTTATGCTGTTGAATGAACGATATTTTTTTTTAAATAATTACAAAAATTGGTATGGATAATATAATGAAATAAATTCGTCAAAACTTCCGGGAATGCATGCTTTTGACGCTGCCTGTATATCACATAAGACAAGGTTATGATCCTACAAAATATAGCAGCACAGAAAACAAAGAAAGAAAAGAGCAGAATATTTTTGCAATATTATATTCTTCGCAGTCGATTGAAAGCCGAAAAAAGAAAGCGATAACGATAAAAATGTGTTGGAACGGTTCATGAATATGTGCATGTATTTATGTATGTACCTGTGTATATATATATATATGTATGTAGGTACTAACTTTCTTTCCACATTCCTGCGAATAGAAATGCCCCGTAGCTGCACTTTTACTTTCGCATGTGTGAGCTTATAAGTATATTTACTATAAAAAGTGTACATACATATGAACGAGGATTGGTGTTTTTTTCTGTAGATGAGCGAGTGGTCATGCATGGTTTAAAATTTTCTTAGCTATTATCACTTAAATGCGCATAAACACACAGCCACTATGTAGCAGTAGTAGGACAGAAAAGGCTGACTTTAATATACAATTTCACTCCAGTAAACCTACAGTAAGTGTTGCAAGGTAATTGCATAGAGTTACATACATTTTTAGAGTAAGAAAGGTGAATAGTATAGAATAACTAGCAAAACGATTTCAGGTGCTGACGGCAGTTATTAACTCGTTCAAGAATTGATTACGCCGTCATAGGATGATGGCGAGCTCTTAAGTTACCAGCAAGCAATCTTGGGCAACCTATCTATAAATTTGCTGTTCTCCGCATATATGTAAGTGTGAGTTTGGCGCTTTAATCGCTCAACCGTTTCAAAACTTTTGCAAATGGGGCGTAAGTTAAGCTATCATCACGCCTAGCTTCCTTAGCAGCATTTGAAAGCGCCACTCATAGCAACCAAGAAGGATATACCGCCAAGCTCAAATAAAAGCACGTGCACTAAGGGCACTTGTGGCGTAGAATTTGCAAAAAAAAAACGACCGTAAGTAAAAATCCGGTAAAAAATTAAAAAAAATATTATGACTGCAGCTGCGCGGAGTAGAAGGGATGCCAAAACGAGGTGCGACGAGAGGTCTGCTTTCAAATTTCATGCAGACGACTGTTGTGAGGAACAACGATGCGTAATATAAATTTATCTATGGTGAGGAGTTTTTAGTAAGTATCTTATTAGACCTTATCAATGTTGCTTCGGCCTGGTCTGAATTCATTGCCCAGATTTTCACAGCACTTCAATTCCTGGAGTAGACAAGCAAATCGACACACACCATCATTTTGAAGAGGAGCTGCCGTATCTAAGTTTGGCATCGCCGTAAAATTAATGCGGCTATATAGAGTGCCTGTTTAAATTGGGAAGGGCCCCTCAACACTGTTGGAGACCAAAATAAATTTTAGACAGGGCGATTCACTCTCGTGCGATTTTTTTAATTTCATGCTGGATAGCGTTATAAGAGCTTCCAATCTAAAACGGAGAAACGAATAAAGATGAGAAAGGTGTGAGTGCTTTCGAGAGCTATTCCTCGCAAGATCTACGGCCCTCTTCGCGCGAACGACGGATATAGGAGAAGATGGAAACACAAACTGAGCTTTTTAACGCCATGGACATAGTTAAGCGCATACAAATATTGTGATTGCGCTAGATTGGTCATGTTGTATGCGCCTCAGTGAAAAAATCCTTAGAGTCGGCACCTATGGGCGGACAGCGAAAGCCAGGGTGCCAACGCACAAAATGGAAGACCAAGAACAAGGTACCCGTGTGGGTTGAAGAAACTTGATGGCCTCGGCTCAAATCGACAAATGGTTATATATAGTGCCGAATAAGAAGAAGATGAAGTTATATAATAGCTTTATGCTATCAACGAGGAACTTCTGCTTGACAGAAGAAAATACAGTAAGTATTTGAATGTTTGCCATTGTCTACAAAAGGTTAATAATAATGATAAATCTCCAAAATTATGTTCACAACTCCGGAAAGAGACTGGTGGATAGGGAAGCATACGAGGTAATAGTTTACGTAGCCTGTGCAACTCAGATTAATATCGCGCCAAGAACTGTAATTTAAGCAGAAGCCCCTAAAACTTTTTAGGAAATTCATAGTTGCTGCTGAAACAACGAAAACAAATGTACCGGCAATAACCGCTTTTCAGGCTTCTTGGATACTAATGATAAGCTTCCATAAAATGAAATAGGTTCTGAGATTATTTATCTGCCCTTTGAAGCTTTGTCAGGGCAAATGCTTGTCATCAAAATCAGATGGTTGCTTAAAAAGACAATATTATGAAATGCGTGAGCTAGACAAGGACAAGAAGGCGAACACCTGCGCTTTTACACGGTTAAGTATAACATAAAACACATTTTGCACCGTGGAAGGGCAACATTTTTTGTAAGAAACGAAGGCTTATATTCGTGTTCAAGCAAAACGCGCATGCGGTGGCTATCGTCGAGATGTGTCGCAGTACCACTTCCGCTCCACATTATTTGTATGAACGACATGTGCGAAAATGTTAAATCGCAACATACAAAATTCAGTTGTTAAACTTTCTCTTGTGTTACAAACAGTAATGAAAAACTATCAAACGGTTAGGGTCAGGCTAGGTACAACTACTTAGTCGACATCCATGCTCTGCGGTAGGCACCTACATGCATAGCTCCTATTTTGCCCGCAACATGTTGCGGATGCGTGTATGTAGCAATTTTCTGTGCTGCTTTTTGTGTTGGCAACACTTAATCAAATTAAGCAATTAAGGCTGCTCGGTTGGGCCGGCGCGACTGTGCCAGTAACAATAACGCCGTATGAAAACAATGTGTAAAAACGTTCTAGGCCAACGTTGAGACAAGCTGAATTCAAGCAAATAGTTAATCAACGGTCTACACCCAGTCTACAAGGCGATGAGGCGTATAGCAAACCAAACAGCTGTAGGCAAACTGAAGGAAGGAGCAAATTGTGATTGTTGTTGTTGTTGGGAGGGGGGGACATCATTTCGAAATCAAAGCACACGGCGTTTAACGTTACACACTGTAACTAACTAAATTAACTCGACTGATTACGTTTTAGTGTGTAATGGTCGGCCACCATGTCGCGCTGCGTGAAATTTTAGAGGCGTGACCAGCATCACAAAGTGTACTGTAAGCACAGTACTTGCAAATACAACACTTGCAAAAGTATCTACAAAAAATGTCCATGTAAAATGTGCACAAGTGTGAAGAAGAAAAATGAGGTAGCCTTGGAGTGGTTTGCTTTTTTATTATACTCGCATAAACGCGGAAAAATTGAAATTTTGGCTACTTAATTGGAAACTTTTTACCGTCTGGTTAAAATTGTACTAATGATAATGCCTTAATATTGCAACTTTTTCCTTTTAATAAAAATTTAATCACAAAGCCTGGATCTTTTTCCATACCAAAAGCAGTCCTATCGTTAGAAATTTTTTATAATAAAATGCTAGTTTGAAGTACTTAGTACCTACCCTTGATTTTTTGAATTTTTTTTTTGTTGAAATGTTGCTAATTTTTTTCCGTATAATAAAATCTCCGAACATATTTTGTATGGAAGAAAATGCCGAACACAGTCCGTCAGCAAACAAAAAAAAACGGCAAGGCAAGCCAGTTTTTCAAGTACACCTTTTTTTTGGGCGCCAAACACACTTTTGTTTTATCTAAGTGTCAAGAGGTAAATGGACTTACATTTTGCTACGTAAATTCCGGGTGATGAGACGCGAGACGGTTAATCGTTGTGATTATTATTCTTTATATTAGTATTATTCATTTGAAATCTTTAACTTCTTCGTTTTTTTTAATCTATAGAGTAACTATAATTTTTCCCAAAACGCTACCTATGAATGTATGCCAAAATAATTACAAAATCTCCCTCCTTAATCACCACAAGTCATAAAGTCACTCGCAATTAAACGATTATGCGACAGTATTGAGCATTTCTTGTTGAGTTTTGTTTTTTTTGCAGTACTCAAGGCAAATACTGTCCTTTGCTAAAAGTAAAGAAAATAATTGAAAAAAAAAATTAGCAAAATAAATTAGGAAAATAACCATCAGGGATGCCAACTCTATGAATGCCACTTTTCCCAAATTCCTAAAAAATTTCGTTATTTTTAAATTTATTCCTCCGAAGAATTTGTTTTCTTCTTTAAGGCATACGGTCCTCTTTTAAATAAAAATACATTGAATATAGTTATGAGGTAATATTTTGAACATCTTATTGATATAGGAGAAACATTTGTCTCGTACAATTGAAAGTCACAACTGAAAAGTGCTTATATGTAGTAAAAATTGTCTACAAATAAAAAAATCATTAAAATGCAACAAAAGTAAAAGCACAAAACAAAAAGCACTTAAGCACGACTTCACTCACGGTGGCAAAGAGCAATTTTAGAAAGTCTTTTAAAATGTGCTGAAAATATGTTTTTAAAAGTTCCCAGGCTACCCGGACGTGTCGTACTTTTTTAAGTAAAGTAAAGCATGAGCTTGTAAAATTGAAACTGACCGCAATTCAGCTAAAAGCTGAGTAAACCTGGGTCGATAGTTTACTGAATTATTTTAGATTCTGATTACACTGTAGGGACGCGAAAATGACACAAAAAATGCAAATGAACAGGTTTTATTACAAATTAAAAGAAAATGCAAACGATTTGTTTTTTTTTTTTAATCTGGAAAAACGGTATATAGACCCGTATCTACGACCCAATCTTAAGTTAACGTGTTTCGGCGTTTTTTTTTTGTGTAATTTCAAAACTTGAGATTTTCCTGACAGTGTTATTCGAAATGCTCATTACTCCATTAATTACAGAAAAAAATTAAATTGTTTTCGCTCATTCATACTAGGTTAAACACTAAAAAATTGGTTTGGTAAATTTTTCAATACCCAGATATTCAAAACAGCCCTCCAAAATGACATATAACTTGGAATAAGTGACATACAGTGGCGTAAATATAAATAGGGACGCGACATTTCAACAAGTTTTGGCTTTGCTTCTTTTGCTTATTTAATGTTTGTAATTTTTTTATGAAAGCCAAAATTCGACAAACTCTCGTCAAAATTTCGAGCTTCTTAATAAGATAAGAAAAATGTGTAAGACTGTCAACAAAAAAAAAAAAAATATTGTCAAAACTGAAAACTTGAAATTTAAGAAAATTTTACCAAGATTGAAAATTTTATTTATGATTTTTTTTATTTTTAATTTTTAATTTGTGGAATTTAATTAATTTTCGTACAAACTTTGAAATTAGGACTTGCATGGTTTTTGTTAATTACAAAAATGAGGAATATTAAATAAACGAAAGAAAAGTATTCATAGCTTGCAAAAATATCACCTCCCTGTTTATATCTTCGCCACACAAAAATACGGAAGCGAGAGGTTTTTGTTAAAGTTAGTGATTTATTTTATGAAACATTATTTGCAATATAAAGTTCAAAATCACCTTTGATCCGAATTTGAAGCCATTTCCTCATTCCTCCACAAAGTTCAAATTCCGCCAAAATGGGAGAATTTCGCTCCAGTTGGCATCCCTGAACACAATGCCAAGTCAAAGTTGCTGAAAAGACAAAAGCGTAAAGCTTTATTTACTCAAGCAATCACTTAAGCGGCAAGAGTGTTGAAATTACATAAAGACTGAACAAAGCGAGGAGTATCAGACTATTTATTCATTGTATGTTTATGCTTTTAATTGTATGTGTGTGTAATCGTTCATTACAAAGCGAAACACCTAATTCCGCCATAGCGCCATACCGCAGCTACTTAGTACAAGCGTAGTTTGGCGTCACCGAAGTTATATATTAATCGCTTAACATTTTCTCCGCTGCCAAGTACTTTTTGGCCAGTTGTTGCTGTCCACTTGTCCAAGACAATGTTATTTCTAGAACCGCGCATATGTACTTATATATCCTACAAATAAACATACACACAGATGCTCGTGCGCGCCAGCTGGCCGCCTCATTATCATCATGTCCGAACAACTGGTATATGTATGTGTCCACCTTACGTCCTCTACAACCAACAAACAACCTCTTTACTTCTTTGATTGTTTCCCGCCTTGATTGTTCTTTCTATTTGTATTTGTTATTATTCGCCTTCAGTGAACTCTTTTTATAGATTGCGCCTTTCAAGCTCAGCTTTTTATTGCATTTTACTTCTTTGCATGTATGTGCGCTCCAGTTAGTATGCGCCCCTCGGTATGTTTTGTTGGTCACTGTCCATTATTCTGTTTTATAATGACATAATATGGCGAGCTGTTGCCGTCTACTCCAATAAGCACTACAAAAAGTGTAGAAGGGAAAGTGAACAGTGGACAAAATACTGGATATTTGCAATAAATTATATTATTTCCTTCGAGAAATATCCATCTCTACAAATCTCCATCTCTACAGCTTATCATATCACTAGGTTCTGGCAAATTCCCTCTATGGATAACTGGACGAGATATAGTAGTTGTGAGTAGGCACCGGTAGACTTCTTTCTATAGGGATCTTCATCAGCCTAAATTTTAGGCTTCTATTTAGATCGCTTTCGGCGATGAGTGGGCTTTCGGCTCACCACTCATGGTTCGGCTTTTGTGAGACTACGGTCTAACCAGCGGAGTTTGCACACTCTAACCAGACGTGAAGACTCCGAGTCTGACGTTCGCCTACTGGAAAATTTGTTTCGCTCTAACTTATTACTATTCGTATAGATATCACAAAGGTCTGAAATTTATGTGTTAAGTGTAAAGATTTCTATGAGGAAAAAAGTGATTGAGCCTACCACAAATCCTCCTGCGGGATCATTTGTTTCATTGTATAAAGTGTTTACTTATCCAAACATTCCTATTGATCTTCTTAGAAGATATGCACGTAAAATTAATTCAAATTGACAAAATTAAAAAGTATTTATTTAACTCTATTTTTTTTCTTTTAAGTAAATACTAATTTTAAGCAAGTATTGCAAGTATTGGCATTTTGTACGCTTGTCTTCGAAATGAACGCACTGTATCTCGCCTACTTACTTACATAGTACTTTCCTCTTCTCCATTGTATACCTCAGTTCCAACACCTCCACTGTGGTCTGGTCAGTTAACATACATATTTGGCCTGCTCCTAAGAGTCGTGGCTATCAAGCTTTTCCCATTTACAATCAGGCTTCTGTTTTTCATAACATTTTCCCTCACCAACTCGTGTCCATTTTTTTTTTCTATTTGGCTGTCTAAGTTCATTCTACGTAGGACTTGCTACTTTGAGAGCTTGTATGGGCACTTACAAGACAATAGGTATATTACATACATATACAAATGTGCTCATATATGTGTTAACGCTTGCGTGTATAAGTATAAATTATTGGACGAGTGTTTGCGCAACTACATACAAAAAATAGCAAGATTTGGTCACGTGTCGGTTTTGTTTACATTGCGCATTAAGGGATTTCATTTCTTCTACTTTTGCACTACAAAGACAACGATAAAGCAGTATAAAATGAAAAAAGAAAAAAAGAAAAAGTGCAACTTAGAAGTAACAGCAATGTCTGGCACTTTTTCGATTACAAAAAGGTGGGTTAAGTGCTTATTTTTTCACTGTATTGACTAGCTATGAGTGCGTGATTCTGAGTGCATTCTGGCTTCAGGGCAGCAAGCCAGTGACCGTATCAGTTTGTTTTTTGCAATCACCCAACCCACTATGTAAGTATGTATGAGTACAGCATAGCGAGTGCAACTGTGATTTTACAATCAAGTGTTATTAGGTGGTAATCTTTACACTTGCCGACGGCCGACGGCCGACAGCCGACGACGCCGCGTGCTGTTGCTTAGTGAGTATATTGCAGTGCAATCTGAGTTGCAGGCGTTAAGGGGCCTTGACACAGCTATACATAGCTATGTATGCACGTACATATATTTACACAAATGTGACAACAATCATAGCAAAAGATGTAAACTCTGAATTGCAGGGCTTCTTATCATATGTTCCAGAATTTATTTGCACAAAAAGAAGCAAAATATGGTCGTTGAAGTAATACTAGTTAAGAGAAAGGAGGCAGCAGCTGTCGCTACTCCGAACGACTATAAGCATATTGCAGCTGAAGAGATCATTTAGTAAGTACGATAAGTATTTTCACTGCTGATAAATGTAATGCGCTACATAGCATACATACAAACGTTTTAATCGTGTGATTTACTTTGCTACAAACACGCACAAATGCTAATGAGCATACATATGTACGTACATACGTGTGTACATATATATTATACATATGGTCGCATGTTGTTTGATAAAAAGCGTGTTTGGGTGGCTCAGCGGAGATTAGTGGTTTGCTGTACTTTAATATCGCAGATACTGTCGCGCACACACCATATCCTGTGCTGAGGTAAATACATACATATGTACAAACATCAGACCGCACCACCTTAGAAGAAAATAAAAAATAAATTGTTCGCCCTACACTGCTGAGTCTAAAGTATTTTTGCAAAGGCAATTTCGAAAAAAAATAGTTCTACTATTAAAATAGTACTACCTTAGCAAAACTTTAATAATTGTTGGTGAACTTTAAATTACTGACATTGGAGGGTACGTTAGGCTGATAAGAACTGAGATCTGGTGGGCAAGTACTAGAACGCAGACCTTGAGGACAGTGACCTTTGGAACAAAAATACTGTCTCCATATTGGTACAAAAACATCTATATATCATACTTTGAGAAGCGACTGGAAATGTCGAAGATATAAGAAAAAATTTTAAAAGGCGAACCTTAGGTAAGGCACACATTTTTAGGCTTAGAGGTGTACGTAAAATTTTTTTTCCGGTGTGGTCTACGTTATGGCGGGTTAATTTCTATGAGAGATTTTTTGGACTATGTGCGTATAGCAAAGAAGAATTCTGCGTGTAATTCTGCGAAAATAGGATTCTTAGCATTTTACTGGAGTGTCGTAAAGAAGTGCTATAATCTTTTTTAAAACATGCTTTAAGGGGTTTTTTGGTATGAAGGATTGACTTCTGCACTTATCTTATTCTTAAAACTTGTACCAGAGCTCGCAATATTGAAAATTTTCCCATGCACTTCGAAACGTATTTTCGCAATTTGGCAAACTCTAAATTGATTTTATACCCATGGTTTCTTCGGCAAATTTGCTTAGAATGACACATAGAATCCTCCTATCCAATGTGCGCATAGTAAAGAAAAAATAGACCCGCCCTAACATACATACCTTATCAACCGAATATTGCTGATGACTTTTCGTCGCAGCCCCAAAAGGGTCTTAATGGGTTGCAAAAACTTAATAAAAGAATAATGTGGGAATGTAACAAAAATTTTAAACTACGCAGAAGCTAATAAAAATAAGCTCTCATCAAAAAAAAATGAGGAAAAGTCGACGTCACTCAAAGAGTTTGGAGTTTTGAAACCAATTTAGCAGAGTAGTGGACATGGAAATAATGCAATGAGTGGTCATACATATAAGCTTCCTTTTCTAAACACGCATTTTGCAGACCCTGAAGTTACTTTATTAAAATTATAATTGACGGACATTTTCCGGCAAATCAACCCAAGTGAACATGCAACAGTGGCGTTAAGTAACGGACAAGAGTTGCCAACAAGCAGTACTTAAGTAGTGTGGGCAGAAAACTTTTTCGTTACCAATTTTCAAGAGGAAACTTATAAACAAGTATACGCATGCTTTCCTTTTGATGCATAACTTTTTCGCAATTCTTCTAAGTACTAAGTGGTAATGGCAACACGCTCAGAAACTGTCAATATAGAAGACCAAGAAAAAACCGTCACTTGACCAAAAGAGACTCTTGTCAGCTTTTGGCGAGTAAAAGCAGTGTGGAGTGAAAACATTACTAGATAACTGATTGAAGTGAAGAACATGAAAATTTACCAGCTATTGCGAGGCAAGTTGTCTAAAAACCCAAGTACATATTTATTTAGCCGGCAGCGTACTAAGTTTTACAAAAGGACATTAAAATAAACACGAACGTCTACCGAGACACTTGCCAAACGCTGAGATGAGCATGCATGAAGAATGTCAGGAAAGAGCGTAAAGTCTTGCGCGGCAGTGCAGCGAATCGACGAGGAAATATGCTTTAGCCTGTCTTCAAGGATACACTCAAGTCATTAGCGTGCCCCTACCCCGAAACATTCTGCATAGAACACGTAAACAAACCGCTGATGTTATCTTTCACCAAAGTAAATCAAAGTCCTCATCTTCCTATACTTTTATCTACTTTACATCAACATAAAAGAGCTCCGCACAAACACTTGACTACCTCATGGCATAGTGGTCTGAGTGAAAGTCAACAAAAGCGCCAACATAATAGCAAAAAATGCGCAACAGTTGCATTTATGACTGGAAAGAACAACAAAATAATCCTCAGTTATTTTCACTCCAGCTCAGTGCTGTGCACAGTCTGACTCAACCGAACTGATTGTCGTGGGTCGTTTCATCTACCGAACTGGGTAAAGTGAAAACTATAGAGGCGTAACGATGCAAGTGGTTGCGCTAGTAGTAGTAACTTGGAAAAAGTTAGACTTTCCTGTCAACAGCATTGCCAGCTGTAACCAATGGCGGCGAAAACGTAAACACAAACAGTGAGTAACAAAAGTAGACGCATATCTGAATAAACAAAGGCATGGGAGATAAACCTCTTAGAGCATTTATTTTTATTTTTTTGATTATCCGTATAATATTGCTAATTGATAAGTAAATTGCTCAGGATATTTCACGGGTTTAGCTATCAAAATAAATTAGTTTTAAAGAAAATCATCAGAAATTAGTTATGTGGGAGCTATATGTTATAACGGTCCGATCTAAATGATGTTCAATGCAAAGCTTTTGGCATTTTAAGTAAAAAAGTGCGTAATTTCCTGTTCCTAGCTGCTTAAGTTGAGGCGTTAAAACTATGTGTTGAATGGCAGCTGAATATTGTAGTGTTGCTATTGTTGTAGCGGCTTGCTTAGCCCTGCCTAGATTGGCTAGTCACCCAGTCGTTGTTGTGGGCCATTTGGACCAGAGTGAGAGGGGCTTTAGTTGAGTAAGGTTTAGTGGGCAACGCGAAGAGAGTTGTCGGGTCATTCATCTGCATTTATTCTACTCAGGAAGGAGTTTAATCTGTGGATCCGACAAATGATTAATACTTGATAAAAAGATAGTCACAAAACAAAACTTCAGTCGAACATTTCAAAGTCTTGAAAAATAGACATGTGAATATTTCGACAAAAATACTTCTTTAATTCGATGAAATATTCCAATACTAATTTATATATACAAAAATATATATTAGGGTATATCACCAAAGGAAGTTGCGTATTTTCCACCGTAATTTATAAATTTATTATAAGGCTTCTACCGAAATATTTCGAAAAAATATTAAGATTAACGTGAGCTCGCCAGATTTTAAAATACTCCCAAATATTTTATTTTGAATCCATTGGTAAAATTTTTAAACATTTTTATGCGGACCTGTTAAGTTTAAACTCTTCTATCATCTCAGGTGATCTTTGGAACAAAAAACATTTTTAAAATATTTTTTTTTTTATAAAAAAACTAAATTTTTGGTTCTTTCTAAATTTTAATATTTTTCGAAATATTTTTGCGGAAGTCTTTATTCATAATCAATTTTATAATTCCTATGGAAAACAGTATCTATTTTTTTTATCTCGGGAGTGATGCACCCTAATTTATATACCCTTTAAAAAAATTGTATGATGTTTTAAAACTCCGAACTCGTTTTAGAAAAAAAGGGAGACATCTTTACAGATGTGACCAAACTATATATGAAAACTGGCAAATACCGGGCGTGCGTTATTCCCTCCCATAACTCTTACGGCTTCATTCATAAAAAATAAAATAAATTTGGAGAGCTTTATAATATGAGATTTTCAAATAAATTTTCGATTTACGAAACATACTTTTTTTTTTTATAAATAAGCGTGTAGGGTAATATATTTTCGAAGGCATATTATTCCGGAAATTTAATTTATATTCTTATAACTCGATTATAAAGGTGCATTTATTCAGTATTTACTTTATCTTATCAATTTAACTGCATACAATTTCCCAAACAGGTGGCAACCCGCTACACAAATATTTTCAGCAGTAAACTTTTTAATAATTGAATACAATTTTTAAAGCAGGTGGCAACTTTTTAAAAAATATTTTTGGCAGTAAACTTTTCCAAACTTGTTTATGTGATACCCATATTGCAATATTTAAATTATCTTATCAATTAAATCAAACAAAAATTTTCAAAAAGGTGGCAACCTTCCACAAAAAGCTTTTTGACTTTAAGCATTCTTAAGCCTCTTTTTTTGGAAAGCTATCTTGCAATATTTACTATAATAATAATATTTAACTGCAATTTCCAAAAAGGTGGCAACTCTTTTATTATTTATTTTCCTATATTTTAAGTTAGACCTTTAGCAATGCACCAGGTTAAACTATATTTGCTTCCATTCACTAGTTTTCGAGTGATACGCGTACAAACATACAGACAGAAAGACCGACGGACGATCAGACAGACGGACAGGCAGATAAGGACCTCCCATATTAACTTTTCTTTAATATCTATATTATACAGACATCGGCCTGTTACAATCTTATTACATGTAGAGATAATCAAAAGGATTTGAGGAAGCTAAATAAAAAATATATTTGAAGAGGGTTACCATCTTTTTTTCTTTTTTTTTGCGTCATACCATAAGTCAACTTCACAGACATTGCATATTCGCATTGCAAGTTTCTGCCGAAAACAGTCACAAAGGTATAAACACATCTTGATAAACAAACGGACAGATGCCGACTGCCGACTGCCGACTGCCGGCGTTGGCTAAACCGGCTCAATTGAGTATTCACAAATATTTGCAGCCGCAGACGTGCATACCGACAACACTTTCTGCCCAATGCAAACTGCAAACAAACAAATACACTCACCAATGTGTTGAGTAGTATACAAGCAAAGCCCATTAATGTCATACTGACATGCGACCAGTAGGTTGCCATATTTACATGGAGCGTAGTGGACTGTGTGAGTTTGGTCTCTGTAAACAATTTATGCTCAGCTAGTTGGCAAGGAGTTCTCACAAAAAAATGCTGTTTTTTCCAGAGACTAGCTTGCGCTGCGCATGTGCCCACACAGGGCCGTTGAAACGCCTTAACAGGTGTTGGTTCTTAGGGAGAGTTTGAGGTTATGTGATGCCGGCTAGCGTCTCTCGTTTTGTAAACAAACAGTAAAAACAAACACTTTGCGAAAAAATTATCCTTTCGAACTGTTAGTTGACATCCCAATCGATTTAGTCGCACTCTAACATTCGTGTTAAGCAAAAGGCGGAAATGAGACAAAAAGTAGGAGGACGCAAGTATTTTAAATACGTACCAGATACGTTTAAATTGAAGCTAATATCACACCGCGCGACTTATCTTATCATCTGGCCAATCTTTCCTAAGCAAAAACAAATTTTTAATTTCCGGCCGCGTGTCTTCTTTTCGAGTACTTGAGTTTTTTGCAAGCAGCATTGGAGAATAGACGGCCTGTGGGTATTCTGTATTATTCGCTCCTTTTGTTGCCGCGTACATTCAATGTCATTGCCTGTGACACCTGGGCATTGTTACCATTACTGTCACTGCCAGTGTGCGAGATGCTAATCCTCTGTACGTGCGACGTATTCAAGTTTGCATAACAATAACAAGCACAGGCTGAACAACAAAAGAGCAGGGAAATGGGTGAAAAAATTCGCTGAACATGGCGAACAATGTAATGAATCCTGGCGTTTTTTAAGGTTTTCCCCTTTATGAAGTGTCTAGAAAAGGTTCTTGTTCCGTATCCAGCCAAAGCAGTTTGTGTGCAGGTCCTATGGACACGGTAGTATAGCGTAAACTTTTTATCAACCTCATCACGGATCTGCAATTTGGGACGCATATCGAAGCTATTATAGATGTCCAAGGCTGCCTTGAGCGCATGAGTATTGCTGACTCGATGAGTCTTTATATAGGCGAGCCGAAAATGAATAAAGTCGTGGGGGCGACTGTCGAATGTGCAACAAATTCTATAAGCTGCCGAACTATTGCGGTATTTTACAAACGGCAGAATTGAAACCTAGCAAGTAAATAGGTGAGTCTCTATATCGACAGTCAGGCAGCAATGAAAGCGCTGCTATTGTACAACACTTCCTCAAGAAGAGACGCGGTGTGAAGGTCTTTATTTAGGGATTTATTTCATACTGTTACAGAGGTACATATAGATGTACTGAGTTTCGTGGTACACCAGCATGATAGGCAATAAAGAGGCCGATAAGCTTGCTAAAGAAGGGGATCTTTTGGAAACTTTGCCGATATGCCGGAATCGTCAAATTCCAACCCAAAGACTAAACGGGAGTTCGACCTGTCCATGATGCGGAAGGCTAAAATGGTGTGCGCCAAAACGCAAGATTTCAAAGTGTCCAGGAAGGAGGACGCGAGCCAACTACTGAGAGTCCTAAAAGTACGGGCATTGCATGCTTTTAAACTGGTTGTGACCAAAGACAAGATATGTAGAAGCTGCAGAACGAAAGATGAGACAGTGGAACATATCTTCTGTGAGTATCCTGCGCTTAGCAGACTGCGGATTAGTATTCATTCGGCTTTGTTTTTCAACTCAAAATCTAAGATTAGACCATGTAAATATTGCTTCAACACCCGATCGCGCTATAGTTTCCATAATTAGCGTGGTCATCTTTCTTCAGACCTAGCGGATTTATTGTATTTCTAAAACGAATAGCCGAACAGCATGACATCTACTTCTGGCTTATCTTATTTGCTACTTTCGGTGCCTTTCAGGAGGGCAAAAAGTGTTCCCTCCATAATTTTAGTAAGCTATGGACTAATATCACTGGGTCGCCATGTCTGTTCTTGGCCTTGAAACCGTCGGCAAGTCAGCGCTGCTCTGTATCCGGCTTCTTAACAACTATTTACCTAGTGTAGGATGGTAGGGTGTCAAAAATGGTCCTAATTAGGTCTCGTAGTTGTATCGCTGACTACATATTATTAGCCGTAGGCAGTTATCCTTCAAATTATACAGGGTCTGCAGAACTTAATGGCCCTTTTACTGATTTAAAGAGGCTTCAACTGCCACTTTACTAAATTTTACAAGAAGGACTTGTCGATATTCAATGCTGTTTTAATAATTCTCCAAGCTTTACTTTGAAATCGAAAAAGGTATAAGCTTGTGTTATAGCTGTAACTCATAGTAAAGGAGAAGTACGTAGGATGATTTAATCTACAGCAACAACATTCGTTTTGTATCGTTGTCATTTTGTCCCCCTAATGTCATGTTACACTCAATTAACAATTCTTAACTGCATACGTCAAAATTGCTTCGGACTCGAATCATACAGGTTGCGCATATTTATCAGTTTTGCACAGGGTTCGGAAATATTCATATATGAATCTTCGCGAACATACATTTACNGGAAATTTTTTCTACCTAACATTCGCGAACGCGAACTATCTGGACTGGTTTTGTGCTTCACGTTCACGAAGGAGAATCAATACAGAATATTTGATACGTTCACCTTCGCGTTCGCGTACGAAGGTGAGTGAATATTTCCGAACCCTGGTTTTGCATCTCCAATTTAAACACCCACATTGTTGCTCATACGCCATGTTGAACGATATATTACTATATTCCAGCCCACCACCCAGCCACAGCCGGCTTTTCACCATTTCCTATAACCTACCGCATAGTTATAAATTTGAAAGATCAAATTTCATTTTAATGATTAAGGCTGTAAATTTTTTACTATAAGTCATTGTCCGTATGAAGCCAATATATCAGGGTATATTTTCAGTAGACATCATCCTACTTAGTATGTAGTTATGCGAGCTCCTTTTTTACTGTGGCAACTTATGCCACCCACACATCTTTTACGCTATCTGCTGGCTTTTTGGCCGCATAACGAAATAAAATTAACAAAAAAATGTTCAAGTACCAGATTTGCGAAATGACCTTCGAGCAGCGTTGCAAAAATCACATCACAGCAATGGGCAGCCTTGCAGTGCATAGATTTGAGGGCATTTAAGAAAAAAAAAAAAACGACTCATTGCTTCCAAATTCATTCATTCATTTATACATATACTTCTGGCATTAATGTTTATGCTAATGACAAAAGGCGGTGCACTCTATTTTCTCCGCCTAGCCAGTAATTGCCAACACCCTACGCCAGGGCTGGCGAACCAAAGGCATGCGTGCCATTGATGGCACGTAACAAAATAATTTGGGCACGGTATTAATTGTGGACCCAGTTCCTTTTTTTCTTTATTATATGCCCTTTTTTAAAGACAAGTACAAACTTAAGGCTATGACAACCGAGGTCTTAAGCTTACTGACAGTTTTGGTGCAAAATCCATACTCCTGACATACGTCGGCTTGTTGAAGAAAGTTCTCAAAGAACAGCTGTTAGAGCCGTGTGGGCGAGGATGCCGGCTTTTTGTTGTGATTGCATCTTTTCGACGTTGAGCATTGCCTGCATTGTTGGATGCACATTTTTTGCCCCACAGAGGCGCATGCGTATTTTGATTGCTTTGGTTTCTCGTTTTTCGATCAGAAGACTACAATGTTTCGGCCAACCTTGGAGCAAAAATCTTTTCCCTACCTATACCCTAGGACTTCCCGACGTGGTCATCATCCAAAGAAATGTCCCCCTTCTTTGCTGTCGTTCTTTCTTGTATTGTATATCGCAACTTTATTTTACGTAGCGGATCACTCTAAATGCATGCGCAAGGTATGATAATTGAAAAAGCATTTTCGCACATTCGATAGCTTGATACCGTAGCGACGATATATATAAAAGGATTCTTGGAATTAACATAACCGTTATTAGAACGAAATTACTAAAATTTAGGAGTCTAATCACAAGCGTCGACACCTTAAATGCATACACATGAGTGGTAAATGTATAAGCGAATGTGTTATATGGATGAGAAAGTTTTTTCGAATTTTTGCCACAAAAAATACGAAAAAAATCGATTTACATTTTTTCTGCTTGCCTGCTCGAAAGCGTTATGAAATTGCACTTTGACTTACGTCAATCGCCGCCCGGTGTTTTCACTGCTCGCAGTTTACCTAGCAAACACTTAAAAAAGTAAAAGTTTGCGTAACGATGGCTGCTATCCCTTGTTTGATTTTTAGTTTCGCGAGCAAGCTGACGCTCAGGTGGAAATTCGCTACTGTCGTCGCTTTCCATTTCGTAAACTTTCTCATTTAATACATCTACATACTATTACTACAACGGTTGCCTAGCGACATTTTATCCAGAAATTCGTTGGTTCAGAAATTGTTGCTGGAGTGCATTATTGTTATCGAAAGTGGTTGGCTGGAGAGGAAACTGTTAGAAAGCAATTGGATTTTTGTATTTAAATTTGAATGTGAAATATGTACGTACTTTGGTTTGCTCCCTTACTTTGCTTATAGTTACTATACATACATGTATACATATATGAAATTATAAGCGATAATAACAACTCAATAGTGAGCAGTTAGAGTAAAACTTTATAATTTTCTACTCACTAAGCTCACAAGCAACATAAAATTTAGTAAAAGTGCATAAAAATAAAAATGGCGGACGCTGTGGTATAGTGGTTAGCAGTGCGCGCTTCGACTCCGCAGGTCCTGGGTTCAAGCCCTGGTCAAAGAAACATAGCAAAAAAAAATATAGAACAAGGTTTTTTCTTAACAGCGGTCGCCCCTCGGCAGGCAATGGCAAACTTCCGCTATCTATCCACGAATATAGTGACTTGTTCTCATAGAGACTCATAGAGATTGGCTTATTTGCAAGTAGTTCTCCGAGTACAGCCCCGTACCAACTCTGCTTTCCACAAAATTATGGCTCCATACGAGAGGACAAAAAAAGTATTTTCAGCTTGTTATATTTAATCTTTATTAATTTTTTATATTTTCTTCATAATCTCCATTATTTTTAATACATTTCTTTAATCTGTAGTAACACTCTTCAAACCAGTGCTTAATATTGCGTTTTTGTAGCTTCTAAAGTTCTACGTTAATCGCATTTATTATCTCTGCATTGTTACTGAATATTTTTTCCCCTAAAATTATTCTTAATTTTTGGAAATATGTAACCAGAAGTCACATGGCGCCTGATCCGGGGAAATGGTGCCGGAAGTGTGCGCAGCAGTGTGAGTTGGCGCATTACCATAGTGTAAAAAGTAGCGACGCAGTTCCTCCTTTTGTTTCTATTTTTAGAACACTTTTGGTCAGCAGTTTTCAGTATACCATTTGGCAGTTACTCTCTGACTAATATCTAGAGCAATAGCAGCTACAATTTTTGCTGGGGTGAAGTAAACCGGATGATATTGCTGAATTTTGTTGCCTTGCTTTACTCCTGTGGGCTTCATACCTTTGATTACTGTTTAGTCTTAAAGTGACAAGACTCTCCGTTTTCGATCTTTCTGAGGAAATATTTATCATAACGAACACAAGCCTCTTTATAACTCTGATTTAAAATTCTTGGAACCCTTATGTGCCCTCAACTCTTCACAAAACCTCAGCTAGCCCTAGAGAACTTATAAATTTTAGAATAGAATCCGGAGGCAAGGAGTGAATGTGCTTCTCGCCTGCCCAGAGATGCCCTATGCTCTTCACTCCAGAAGGAGATGTAATGGAGTCTGCTTGGCGCCGCTAAAGAAGTGACATAGGTCGCTTGACCAGATTCCTAAATTGTACAGGCGACCTCTTAACCTATTTACAATGGTCCGTCTTAATATCTGTAATTATTTTTAGTCTCTCTTTAGAGAGGCCTATAAGTAGACTGTTTCTTTCATGGGATTGCGCCAATGTAGTTCCCTTAGTCTGGTGTTTTCCTTCCTGAGTGCTTTGAAAGAAAAGGCAAAGGTATTATCGGGATCGAGACAGTGGTTAGTCTGGATAGCTGGTCCGATTTTCATTACCTTCGACTACCATGTGCTCTGATATCCATAGCAATTGCATGGTATTGTGCTCAGCCTTACCACTAAGCCTCTCTGCATACTCCAGGACCACTTAGGATTAAATATCGAAGATTGAGAGAGACTTGAATTCGGCGTCGATAGCGCTTAAAATTAGGATCCTCTCACTTCGATAAAGTTGCTTTGGAAGGTTCCCAGGGGCACCGAGATTCTGCGGCCATAAACGCCTGCTCATATCCACTCATGAGTGTTAGAGTCATTTGTATACCACTGCACGCCTGGACGTGTCCCTTCCTTCCATAATAGAGAGGCTACAGGTCATATTGATTTGCGTTTAAAACTAAAAATATCTTTTGATAACTACTACTCTATGTATGTCGCCCCTGGGGAGCAGAACTAGAGGAAGCTGGGAGCCCAGCTTGTCCCTCTTGCTAGATGATAAAACTTTACCTTTACCAAAGCCCTCTCTCGCAATATAAAGGAGAGTCCACTTTCCAGCCTTGTTCAATTGATAGCTGCAATGGCTCAGGTTCCACCAAAACCTCCAGGGCTGCTATCGGAAATGAGCGAACTGCCCCCGTAATTAAAAACACACGCCAAGTAATTGAGGCTTGGTAAAGGACTACCTTACCGTTGCTAGGGTAGTCCTGGAAGCCCAAGTCACAGCCCATAGGTTGCTATTACTCGCGATATCATAGTTTACATCCATCTTAGAATGCTTAGGATCAGCGCTCTCGTAGCCTTGGTGGTGGCCGCCCCAAAATTAGTTCTCCACAGGAGTTTAGAATCCAGAATTAGTCTCAGCTATTTCACTTCTGAAGCGACGCCTACCGAGACCCCTCCAAGGTCAAGCTCCTCATCCGCTAGAGGGTCATTTTCTTGGTAAAGGGGACAAGAGCTGTATTCGATGGATTAATATTCAAACCTACATCCGCACACCACCTTTTAGCCAGGTTGAGTCCTTTTTGGATGATGTCGCAGAGAGTACTTGCTATAATCTTGCTGTCCGCGTATCCCCCATCAGTGAGTGTATGTAGGAGCTCGTCCCAGCGCATGCTGATGCTTTCTTTAGTGAAAGTAATAAGATTTGTCGGTGTTGGTAGATTTTTCCACCAGGGTGGGAAGATGGCGTATTTTTGAAATAATTTCCATCATCCATTCACAAGTTTGGTTTGGTGACGGTTTCGCTGAGGTGCCATTTTCGGTGAAAAAAGGATTTTTTTTAATCAAAATTCCAGAAGTTAAGGTTCACTTGAAAATTTTGAGCTATTCTTTGCTTTGCCACAACCGCCAATAAAGTATCTTTATTAAATTTTGTTTTTATTTTGTCGAACTCTACTTTTATGGTTAACCCTAAACTCCATGAGTAGTTTTGTTTTGTATATATTTTACAAGCAAAGTTTCATTCCCATTTGCTTTGTCACATGTAATGTACGTTCTTTACTAAACTACCCAAAGGTGAAAATGGAAAAGCCACTATTTGAGTTGAAAAGGAAAAAAAAACAATAACGAGTGCAACCAATATCTGTAAAGGATCAGAGGACCCGTCAATATGCAGCAGCCTTTGTGTACATATTCACATTTTTCCCCTTCGCAGAGAAATGCGACTGGCCGCTAACTGCGAAAACAGTGAAACAGCAACAACAAAAACTAAAAGATGGGAAACCAAAAAAACAAAACCAGTTGTATCTACTCAACACTTATCCGCGCACAACAGCTGTGGCTGCAAAAACACAATAAATAACTACGAATATAGCTTTGGAGACAAGCAAAACAACAGCTGTAATTTCAATAACCAGCAGAACAACATTAAGCAGCAGTATACCTACAACATTTCGCCCGCCATATGCTTCACAGATACTTCCATAGTCGTTGGGTTTATAAAGGCGCCGCAAAAAAAGTGTGGCTTGAAACACTGCAATCTCAACTCGATACGGTTGTTGACTGCGCTGCGCTTTTGATGAAAGAGTTGGTCAATCACCAACTTACAATAAAAACAACAACAAGCGCGGAGAGCAGGAAATTAAGAGTGTGAAAGAATCAATTCACAGCCCTAGGGCAATACGAATGCATTGAAGTTCGAGTTGACAAGTTGCAATGAATAGGATGTTGATATGGCTGTTTTTGTTGTTGTTATTGCGGTAGCATCGCAAGCAACTGAGCTCGTCTGCTACGGGTTTCATTGCCTCGTCTACCTGATTTTTTTGTATTGCTTTTATCAGCCAAGTCGTCGTTTTGCCTTTTATGCTGGACCAGTGATGGAAGAGTAGGCACAATAGTACCATTTTTGGCGCTTTCAATCTCAGAGGCACTTTTGGCACAATTCATCCTGTTATGGCATAATCATAAATTATAGAAGCTTAGCATAATACGCCAATATATAACAAAAAATCACATACTATACAATAGATTAAAAAAAATACAAAAAGTGAAAATTAAAGGCGCTAAAAAATTAAAGTGAAGGCCCCGAGAAATATTGTGCGGCACCTCTTAACAAAACGCTGAATTCTATTGTGAATACGCATCACAAAAAGTAATACAATTCAATAGTTTTGAATTAAAGTTTTGTTGTTGCGAAAACCTGCTGTATTTTTATAATTTTTGTACAAACTCTGAAATGTTGATTTATGTGCATATATCGTAAACACGTCAGAATAGCTATATTTCGGTGTATTTCCCCTTCCTAATTAGAATACTGTATTATTTTGCTATGTAATTAATTAATGTATATATGTCTAAGGAATCCTATATCAGAGTGATTTAATGCAATAAATTGGTTAATTCAAAAATATTATATTACCTCAATGTATTTCTACTCATATGTTGTTCTTAAAAGGCCCTAAAAGAAGGAAAAAAATTTTAATTTTTTTGTCACTTTTATATTCTCTTCGGCACTATTTTTAAAGACCATTACGCACATTTTGAAATTTTGAAATTCCATCTCTGTGCTGGACACTTAGAAGAGAGCAAACATTGTATATAAAAAGGACAGCGCAAATAGAAACAGTAGCGAAAAAGCTGCAAGAAAACCGGCTGCAAATATGAAAAATGCGAAAACACCTCGAAAAAAAAACGAAATAAAAAAACTCCGGCAAACAACTGTGCTCAGCAGCAATTTTTGTTGGATTCTTTACATTCATTGACACAATGACTTTTGCTGCTTGTGAATTGACTACGTAGCACCGTTTGCCAGAGAACTCGCCGTAATTAATTTGACACTATTTGTACACCTGTCGAATCCAATGGATTTATGCCGCCTAAAGCAGTAGCTCTCAACAAGCTGGCTTTAAAATGCTGTATACTTTTGTGGAGTGCCTTTCGGTGGTTTCTTACTGCCGGCTGATGATTTGGTAGACATCTTTTTTAGCATTCGGAAAAGCAACAAACTTATGGATTACTAAGAGCAATGCTCAAAATTGTTTAGTTTTCTCATAACAGCGCAAACTATCAAAACTCCATTTAGCTGCCGCATAAAGCAATTTGCACAAAATGTCCATAAAATTTAAATAAATGTAAACAATGTGGGAATAAAATCATTTTAGAGTAAGGAAATTTGCATTTTTTGAGTTAGATGCCCCAAACAAACTCAACCCATGTCTACGAGCACTCATACGCCCTGTGTTCCTATATTACCAAGCGCAAAATTTTTGTATGCTTGGCTCAACGCTTTGCTACTTTTTTGTGGTTTCACCATAACTTTTATTTAATTTTTTTAGATCTCGAATCTTGTTAGTCATCAATTATTCATATATTCATTTGAAGCAGGTACGCCAAATTTGCATATGGGGCGTTCCATACCAAAATGGACGCATTTGTTTAAAATTTTTAGGGTTGATAGATAAATATAAATAATAACTAAATGAATTTGTGATTAATACATTTTTAAAAGCTTTACAGCACAAAAACCAAAATAAATCGATTTAATAATTTTCTAAATACACACAAAATACATCAAAATTCTCTAAGAAAAGAAATATTAAAAGAAATTTTTTTTTTTAATTTTTCACATACAAATCTTTTGATAAAAAAAATAGTTTTTAAAAATATGCCAAAAATAAAAAAATATTATAATATTAAAAATATATTATATAATATATAATATTAATATTTAAAAATATACAAAACTGAATACTCAAAAAAATTCTAAAAAAATATAAAAAAAATTTAAATTTGTAATGTGCTCATTTTACTGAACTTCGGTGTAAAAAAATTCATAATTCAAGTTATTGTAGAGTGCACCTCATAATACTATACCTAAATATTGCGCAATTGCCATTTTTTTTTTAATTTTTGTATCAAAACATTTGTATGTGCAAACTTTTTCAAGAAAACAAATTAAAAAATATTTCTTTTCATAGAGAATTTTGATGTGTTTATGTGTCATTTTTTTCAAATTTTTTCCTCGCCCTTTTCTCGAGATATTTGCAAAACTATTAAATCTATTTGTTTTTGATTTTGTGCTGTAAAGTTTTTAAAAATGTATTAATCAAGATCAAATTTCATATTTATTTGTTATTTATGTTTATCCATCAACCCTAAAAATTTGAAACAAAGCTAACACGAGAAATGTGAACCCTGTCCATTTCGGTATGGAACGCCCCATATGTAGTTCGTTATGAAATCGTATTCGACACCGTGGCGTATACGTAACATTTTTTAAATCGCTTCACTTTTATTTTGTACGAATAAAAAATAAAATAATAACATTTTATAAAATTTTGAATGTGCCGTGCTGCTGTCACAAGGAAATATGTTTTGTCTGCATTTAATTAAAATAATCTGCAGGAAACATTTTTAGTAAAATAGTTTTTGTAAGATTATTAATATTTGAAGGAAATGGATGAGTTTAACTTAGTTTAGTTTATTACAGCATAAAGAAAGGCTAAATTATTCGTATACTTCGTGTGCTTCATTCCAAATAATATGACTAATGCTAATGCAGACTTACTTTAAAAAATTAAAACTGTAACGCTATTTAATTATTCAGTGCAGTGGTAACTACAGTTTTACGGCACCATCCAACGATTTACGTAGTGAATAGGGTGATTGACTCGTTTTTCAGCGGTTTGGCTATCTATGCGGTTTTTGACCTCTCAATAAAAATTTTGAGTTTTTATAATTTATCCAGCCTTTTCCTGTTTAAGGGAAACTCCTAAATAAATAGTTTTAAAATTATATCCTTTGTTTTTTTTTTTGGAATGAAGAGCAAGTACATATATCATATTTGATTCCAATAAAAGAATGTTTGGCGCTTAAACGTTTTCTATATGTTTGGCCGAGCTTCTTCTTCTAGATGTTGTGACACAAATCTCCACACCCCAATTAGTTTTTTTTATGGCTAAAGTACACTCAGAGGCTTGACATTGTCTGGTGAGGGGTGATTATAAAGTTATAAATATAATTGTTCGTAGCAGAGCTGAGTCACTTGTTCCTTACCTCGGGTGGGGGGTAACAAGTAACGCTCAGCAATGCGCGAACTACAAATACTCTTATTTTAAAATTCTCTACCCCTTACCACTGGTGGGGGGAAGTAGAGTTTAATAAAATAAGAGGTTAGTACTTTCAATATTAATAATTTTACCCCTTACCGCTGGTGGGGGGAAGTAAAACCTTAATAAAGAAAGAAGAAGACAGATAGTTAGATGCTTTACCCCTTACCTCTGGTGGGGGGAAGTAAAGCATAAAATATAAAAGAAAGAAAAGAAGCGTGTTATTGAGAGTCTTTACGAATCTGAATAATTTATTCAACATTTTTCTTTTATATACAATTTTCTAACTCTATTTCCTTAACTAATTATATATGTATGTGTGTGTATATGTACATGTGCATGTATGTATGTATATTTACATAAGATTACCAACCAATGCCTTGGTCTTCTAATTATATTTTTATTGCTTGCATGTGCATCGGCTATATACATGCAAAGCCTATTATCTAATGCATTTTCTAATGCATGCATAGGTATGTGTGTATATATATTTGTATGCAAGAGATAAACGCATTGATCTCTTATTTCAGTATGTATTACAATTTATGTGATTTTAAATTTATGTTATGATAAGCAGCAATCTTCGTACTCAGGCAACAAGATCGCAGAGAATTTCGATTGCTTTGCTTATCATACATTTGACAGAGTAGTGGACTGTATACATATACGTAAATATTTTCTGTATGTAAATAAGTATGTTTTGTTTCTTGCATTGCATGTGCAGACAAAACGATCCTTTTCTAAATACATGTTCATATGGATGAGTATATGTTATTGTCTAAGTAGGTACATATGTACATATGCACGTATTTTTTATGTTAAATTTTATTACCCTGGCAGATATGTATGTACTCATGTTCAAAGATGTTTGAACAATAATAATTCCATCACGTACAGATTTTGAGAAAATCGAGGTCAAAATGTCGAAAAATCGGGTTTACTGCAATATTTGAGAAGCTCTAGCAAAGAGTAAGAAGGGGATAGAACCCTCCACTTAGGCTTAAATTAAAGCAAGAACCCTTCACTACTATTTATCCTTGAAAATACCATTCCTGCACCTTTGCTTGATGGTCACATATAGTCATTTGTTGAACAGCAAAAACTAATTTTTGGCGAAGTTTGAGTCATTGCCGCAATTAAACAAAACGTGATAGAACCTTCCACTTAATTATTTGGAAGAAATGAGATTTACGAGATGAGAGGAATTTGTATTACCAAAATGCTTATCCTTCTTCACTGCGTAAACTCTTTGATTGAGTACTCTGTAAAACTGTGGAGCAAGTGTTTTACAATATTTTTGTAGTTTCCGGGACTTAACACATATCCATGTGAAGGCATTGAAATATTAAAATTTGTCACCCAAAAGTACTGATATTTTCTTTGCAAATGCCATTTATAGTTACGTGGTAGATACTTACACTTACCTTAATAAAAATTAGCCAAAAACTCTTTGATGATTTCTTCTCTTCCTCCAGTTTTCATATTACATAAAAAAAAAAAAATATTTCACTTAAATTTCTTTAGTAAAAGTGACTATAGTAGTAAAGGTGCGAGAATAATTCTTTTGGCATAATTTCTTTGGCAGAATTGCATATTGTCGTGCAAGTAAAGTAAAAGACCGCTCTGAAAATTTCACTTTGATCTACTTACTTTCCTTGCGCGGACATATTATAGTTTAGAAATACGTGCGTAGTACAAAAATAAAACCTTATAAAAACACTCTACGTGAATTAAAATAAACGGCATAGTGAGTCGCAGTTAGTACATTTAAAGGACATTAACTAAGCAAAAAGCGTTGTTTGAAGTTCCTTGAGGCAACAAAGGAGTTTTTCACATAAAACACTTTTTCAGTCATGAAATCTTGAGGAGCACAAATGAATGCTCACGAACATCAAATGCGCATTTATTACACATACATGGACTCAAGTATTTAAATCCAAAGTCTTAATGCGTATACGACTACAAAGTAAAACTAGATCATTGTAACACAGCGCAGGCAACAGGATAAGGAGTTAGAATGGCAATAAGTAATGTAGAGAACTTTAAAAATATTCACATGAAGCACCACTTTGCATGTGTCGCCGGTGTACTTATGCATACGTTGCAAAATGTAAATGTACTTATCCACATAAATATCTACAATTTCAATTGCACCAATGTAAGCACAACAAAAGGCAACTGAAACTAAGTGCATAGATTTGCATATTTAATTATAAAAATAACCTACAGATCATGCCTTAGGGTGGTCCAAAAACGCTTTTGAAAAAGTTAAGTCAAATTTTTATGCTCTCACCTCCTCAATCAATCAAATATTTAGAGTTCACTCAAAGCGGTAAAATTTTTCCAACTTTTTTTTTATATGGAAAAACAGCTTTTCAGAAATATAGTATACAATTCTTGAAAATCAATATTTTTCAAACGGAAAACTCTGTTTCTCTGCAGGATATTCCCAATAATAATACCCAATAGTTTATTTAACCATTTTTCATAGTAACTATATTTTATAGGTCAGCTACAAGCCCCAGAAATGCAATAAGGGGACCAATTAAAAATCGTTAAAGTAAAAAATTCTTAAATAAAAAATTGGATATTATTACTAAAAGTCTACTGACGAGAACCAGAGTTTTCAGGTCGAAAAATATTTATTTTCAAGAATTCTATTTCATTTCTACGAAATGTGGTTTTTTCCCCATATAAAATACATGAAAAACTTTGGGCGCTTTGAGCGACCCCTAAATATTTTTTATTTCAAAATAAAAGTTAGGGTTCAATTTTTTTCGTTATGGAACAATCCAAGGGGTGAGAACATTAAAATTCCGAAATAACTTTTTTGCCACACCCTATTGTATGTGCAAGCAAACATATCTAGATTTGAGTTGCAAGACATTCACTATTTTTTGTGTGCATATAATTATTATATACTTTTCTTGGAAGATAGTGACAGACTTTTATTTATATCAAGTGCCAGGTCATCACGAGATTACAACATTTAAACTTACTATTACATCAATTACTGTTGATGCATTACTGGATATGAATTTTCCATAAAGGCTAATGCCGGAATATCCAAATCGACTTAAATATTTTCCATCTAAAGGCTGTTAAAGTTAACATTTCTTTGCTATAATAAATGATGTAAATATCTTCGGTTCTACATACAAATAACATTTTCCCACCGTTATTTTAATTGCTAACTCTGGCATGTATGTACTTTAAAGATACCTTGCTAATTTACTAATGAACTCGTTGAGCATGATTGCAACGCTTTTATATACCTGTGTCACCTTATGCCCTTGCGAACATTCCGGCGAACTCCAGGAACCTTGGAAATATCTACCCAAATTTTCGTCGACGAATTTTTTATTATTCTTCTTCGAAACTTCTTCGAAACTTCTGCTGATCTTTTGTTGTTTCCTTTGACTCCTCATTAGTGTGATTATGCTTAATATTGAAAAATTTTGAAGTTATACCCACTGCACCTACCTACTTTTACAATATGACACGCTTGCCAGAATAAGGCTAATACATCTAAAAGCTTAAACAGATGGCTGCGTTGATCCGGATTAAATTGGGCTTAATCCGGATCAACTGCAGTTAATTCCCGAGTTAATCCGGATCAACGCTGCTGTCTGTTTATGCTTTAGGGGAGCTGTGTGGCAGATACTATGCACATTCGCTCTCTGCCGCCACTGAAGCTGCTCGGTTTCAGGGCACAACAGATCTAAGGCGACCTTCTCCTTTTGATTTACATATGTATGTTTATACATATATAGTTGAACCGCATTTACTGAAAATTCGAATTGCTTCCTTGAAACAACTATTTATTTATTCACTGTAACTTTATCGTTAGAAAATAACTTCTAATTAGAGATTCTGCATTGGCGTAGGTTTGTATAAAACGTGAAAATAAATGTTTAATTGTTTTACTTCCCACGCAAATTCCCACGTCTGCTGCTTTCATACGTATTTCACACACTGAGAAAAAACTCCACCAAAAATTGGTTGATATTACCAAATTCAAAATTGAAAAGGAGTCAAGGTGATTTTTGTTTAATATTAAAAATACCATGGTTGATATTTTCCACAGTGATTTGGTAAAATTAACCACACTTTTGTTTGCATTAAACAAATTTCTGGTTGCTGATTTTTCCGTTTGAATACGCTTATGTTCGGTACTTCGCAGATGCTTTTCATAATTCGGAGAGCAAAACCAAAATTTTAATTCTCATTTTAACACCTCATCTCTGACGGAATTTGAACCCGGACCTTCTGCAAGATAGCTACTAACAGCAAGCATCTCTGCACACTCAGCTACAGCTGTTCTGCAAATTTGTCTTCAAATGTTGAGCTTCAATAAATCTTCTGCGTCGTTTGATCGTGTTCTTCCCTTCACAAATGCTATTTCGTAATTAAGAAGAACAAAAAAAAAATTACATGTCCCCTCTTACGGCGTTCGAACCCGAGCCTGCTGTTAGCAAAAAAAAATGACAGCAAACATCTCTGCACAACAGACATACAAATGTGTTTTGAAACGTTTACATTTCTTGCAATCGGTGTAAATATTTACCATGAAAAAATCAAACAATAACTTGGTTGAAAAAACCACTGTGCTTTTGGCTCAGTGTACTTTGCTAAGCAAGCAACTGTGCTAATTAAAATTCAAGAAAGTTGCGTTGCCAATGCTGCAGAGCAACGAACGCATTAATCAAAAGTATGAAACGAGCTCAGGAACAGAACTGACAGCATCGTTGAATAGATTTCCAACTGTAACCAGGCAAATACGCAAACGAACAAAAACGAGGCAGACGTATATTTTCCATCATTCCCAGTGACATTGGCAGCAGCCTGCAGTGATTGTAATTAAACTTCGGTACAGCGGCCGCTGTGGTGTAGTGGTTAGAAGTGCGCACTACCATTTCGCAGGGCCCAGTTACCGAGTAAAATCAAAAACAAAATAGAAGGAAAATCCTACAAATTTATTTCTGCCATGAAAAACAGCTTTCTTTAAAAATTCAGTGGCCGTTCGGAGTCAGCGTAAAATTGTAGGTCCCTCGCCTTTGCGTGACCATACCAAAACACATGCCACAAATCGGAGGAAAAGCTCGGCCAAATCCCTAACATATTGTGTAAGCGCCAACCTATTCTCATAAGCACGGCATTGCTATGAAAAATGAATGAAATACGCTGCCACATTGATATATCGCCCAATGACAGCGCATCCGTTTTTGAGCGCCTACAGCGCCTTTAACGTCTTCCTGTTTGTTACAAACACTTTCATAATGCACATAAGCTAGCTGTAACAGCTAGAGTCCAACTTAACCACAAAGTTGACAAATCGCACCCCCTGCCATTCATTGCGACTACTACACTCAAAGTTCAGTACCAACCAGTTTGGCTGCAATGCTTTCAAACGGCTACTTTATTGGTCACTTCCCTTTATTTCTGTAATCGAATGCAAAACACACACACACACATGCATCACTACACGTGTATAATGTCCGCTCTTTCCTTCAGCTTTTTCATTCCCCACTTGTGGTCACAATTGTTCCATGTATAGTTTATAGAGGCGTCCTCAGCGGCATTGGCGGTGGGCATAGTGTTTGCGGCGGCGGATGCTAACCATTGTCCGGCGTGGTCACAACTATTGATTCCTTCCTGTCAACCGCATATAGAAAAGCGGAAGAGCCCATAACGGATGTGATTTTATTTTGGATTCGTTAAAGGATGTATTGTTGCACAGTGTATCGTAGTTGTTCAAATAAGGCTGTAGGGCAAGAGGGATAGTACTCCAATTAGAAGAATAATTTTTACACGGACAAGCAAACTAAGTTTGAAATCAGACTATTTATTGCAGCGGAAACTCTGTCGCACCTTAAACAACTTAAAATTGTTATGAAGTCGCTCATTTTTTATAAGAAAAAGAATATAAATAAAATTATTCACTAGTGTACTTATGTTTATACAACATTGTACACTATAAAGCTTTGCAGAAGCTCTTAAGCTGCACAGCAATGGGCCATCGTGTGCAAAGATCTACGGCATTAGTGCATGAAATTAGCTTGATCCACTTTTGAGTCTGAAGCTTTGAAGGCTGCTTGTCTGCCTGAGAAAATGAAGACTTGACTTCCACTCAAAATACTTTGCAGTGGCTGGGGAGCATCAGTTCAAGTGATGAACGTCTTTATACAACATCTGAAAAAAAAGAATGAAAGAATGAATCATGAAATCAATTTTGTTTGGGATTGATTCGCTAATCAAGTAGAGGTATTTTCGCTGAAATAAAATATGACGCATGACCTGATTTGAGGTGAGATGAAATGAGGTGAAGTGAGCTAATGTGAGTCTTTCACACAGAGATTACAGCGTTTAGAAATGCCTGAATGTCTTAAGATTGTGTGCGATTTCGGTTGTCCTCAAGCACCCAACATCTTTCTGTATAGCTGAAATTTCAGATATTATAAGTAAGTCCCTGGTCGTGAGGAAAAAATCGGCATACTGTATTTTTTACATTTTATATTTTGCTAAAATGTAGTATTTATAATCGAAAGTTTACAGCTGCGGTTCTACGCATACATGAACATATGAATATATCAAACGTAGGTGTTATGTATTTTAATTTCAATAGAAAAGCCCTAATGTTGAAGTTGGGGGTATTGTAGGGGAAGTGAAGTGGGCCGTCTAACCACTAGCAAACTATGAAGCCACAGCGGCCGCAGAAAAATAGACATCAGACCGCAATACCATATGAGCAAATGTTGGAAAATATACTATATTATTTACTACATGTATAAAAACATATATACTTACTTACCAACAATATTTTAGTGTCAACAATGGATTGTATGTACATACATACATATGTATATACAAAAGCAAATATTGATTAGACTTAAATATGGAAAGTGTGGAAAACAATAGAACAGAGTTTATGTACCCGAAAACTAAAGGCCAACTAAAGGCCAGTATGCAGCTGTCAAGATATGCAAAAAGTCCATATAAACTGAAGTACAAGAAATGGCTAAGAAATTTTCTTATGTAAAATTTTCTTGAGGCAGTACGCAGTTCTTAAGGAATTTGCTCCGCTTTTTAGTATACTTTTCTAAATTTTTTTGTGAAAAAAAGCACAAGGCAACCCATGCTTGTAACAGAAATATATGTCCGTTCCATTATTTCTTGAGTTAAGAGTGAGGCAACAAGCTGGTGAAGTATCAGATGTCAAAATTCCTTCGACACACACACGAAATAATGACAATGTTTTTCTTGACCGTTTTCTTGAGAGCTGCATACTAGCCTTAAAGCATAAGCATATGGTTAGAGCAAGCAAAGGAAAAGGGTAATGGAAGAATAGTAAAGAAAACAATAACAACAGAAGGACTTATAATGAATTTGGTCAACAAATAAATAAGGAGTACACATTTGTTTAGGTTACACAACTTAACTTACTTAATTGGACGAGGATGAGCTTAGCTATGGTGATTGTTTATTGGATGGGGCGAAGGAAATGATTAACTGTTTTATTATTGAAAGATATTAGTGTATGTACATATGCATATATTAAGATTGGTCAAGAAAAATGATGGGCGGCAAATAACCAGGCTGAGAAAAGACGAAAACAAACAAGTGCGGTCGGGTATAAAAAAGGAGGAAAAAACCGTTTAGAAAGCAGTTTTATTTTAGTCGAGTGTTCGATAAATTAAACCAAATTTTTACTAGACTGCCTACATTTCTCTAAGCCTCTCTATGCGTACGATCAATAATTGCGATTGATTAAATCACTTAAATTAAGTGGTTTGGAATAAGAGGACAGGCGCGATAGAATAAGTTGGCGAGCATCATTAGCAAAGGCAACGGGTAGTAATGATGATGGTTTTTAAATTGCCTTGCGGTGGTATGAAATATAGACATCGCGTGGGCAAAACTTGTATCCTATTGAAGGGCCAACATATTTGTTATGCTCAATAAAGTTTTTGACTATAAACAAAATTTCCTAATTCACTGGGCCTTAATTTTTCGACCAATTTGACAGTTTTTTTTCAATGAAAGCTTATATAATTTGGAAGATACCAGTGGAGCCCGATTCTTGAATTTTTATTTGTTTATATTAAATTTTTTGGTGCAAAGTGCAGAAAAAGTAGCAATTTGGGTTCTCCTGTTCAAATTATTTAATGTTCTGTTATAAAAACTAGTTGAAAACAATTGTAGAGTTCATCCAAAAACAAAATAAGAAGTAAAAAAAAAAAAAAAATTTAAGTTTTGTAACAAATATTTCAAAAAAATTAAAAATTTGTTTGAGCTCTAAAAAATTTTGGGTATGCAGTTTTATAGGCCATTAAATTTTAGTATAACAAAGTGTAAGCTCCAAGTGGCTGAGAGTTGACGTTGATTTTTTACTAAAATTCAATAATCTATAAAACTGCATACCCAAAATTAATCTTAAGTACACATTTTTTTAAACATTTTAAGCTTTTCTTGTAAACGTTTTTTTCATTTTGGGGTAACCCTAACACTCCGTTCAACTAGTTTTTATTGTGAAACATTTAATAATTGGAACAGAAGAATCGATTTTCCCCAAAATTGCTACTTTTGCTGCACATTGCACTAAAATATTTAATGTAAACAAATAAAAATTAAAAAAGAACGGGTTTAACTTGTCTCTTGCTAATTTTATAAATTGGTTGAAAATTAAGGCTGCAGTGAATTATGAACAGTAAATTCCTCTTTTGAACCACTCAATTTTAAGTGACCTTGTGGCATGCTCTCTTATGTACCTCCGTTGGCATAACCAAGTATATAAACCGGTAACGCATAAACGAAGGCAGGTGCTATCCACTGCTGGGTACCAGAACAGGAGTGAATTGTAGGATATGACGATACGACATTTAAATCAATTTATTTCAATTATAAATGTGAACATTTTTTAGAAAGAAATATTTTAACGATACTTTAATTTCATAAAGTTTTTTAAACCAAATAATAACGGTTTTAAATGACAGGTTTTGTGCATGTGCGACGTAATTAATTATACATTTTTATTTATATTTAGTTTTATTGCCAATTGCCAGCGCAAGCTAAATTAATATCCTTATTTCTGTTTGTTTGAGTACTTTCGTATTCGCCCATAATTGTAATTGTACTTACATATAATTTCCGCAACGCTGAAAAATCATGCAATGCCAAACGGGCTGAAAGGCTGCTGCCACCAAATGAAGTGCCTTACAAATATGCTTGCACATACCTACATGGGTATGTATGCGCCAACATTTATTTAGAAGTAATACAGCCAACGAGGAATTCTCGGTAATTAAAATAACTCACTTCACATAAAATTAACACCTCACCTGTAATGAATGATTCCAACCAGCAGCGTTGCGTAAATTAAACTGGGAGGAGGTGTACACATTGGCCGGTGTTGTGGAAAGGTTCGGTTACCCATAAATTTTATAACAGAAATGCGCTTGAATGCCACTCTATTGCGCGTGCTGGCATATTGCACAGCAAAGGCTTCATCCACCACCCGCAGTCTAAGTTTCTCCGCCTAGCGATTCGCTACTTTAGGCAAATTGAAATATAATTGAGAAAACTCAACAGCTCTACGCACGAATTAATTTTACGGACACAAGGAGAACGAAAGGCAAGAAAGAAGTAAGCATGACTAAAAAAGAATTTTTGGGACAGGGAGCGAGGGGGATGACCCAGAGCAAGAATTTTGTATAAACGTAAATTGAGTAATGAAAATGAAAAGCTGCCGCTTAGCACAAATTTCAGGCACGTTAGCAACACCTGCCCAATTTTAAATTCATTTAGTGAGTTGCTCGCTGGAAAAAGACGATATCATCCGTTTGGAGACCACGTCAGTGTTTGCTGGAATGCTGGTTTTTATTGATGTTTAGTTTTTGTGTGCATTAAATATTTAAGGGGGAAGGTCTTGTGCGCAGAAGGCCACGTAAATGGCAAAAGCTTTTGACTTCCATTCACATAGGAATGACCAGAGATGATTTGTATGACTACGGTTCAAATCGCAGCTCAATACGTCTGAATATTTATATTCACGTATCCTCTCCCGTTTGGGAACGAGCTAATGTGAGAAGGCGTAAAACTTCGCATGCGCTGGGTTTGGGTTGTGCCATTTGAAAACGCCCAACGAAAAAGAAAAATATGCCCCGGACGAGACCGCCTGGCATATCCGGACCCTTAATGGGGAAAGTGCCTCTGCCCGACTGGTTGATGTCCCCGGGAGGACAAAGGCTGACATCACCACAATCCAGGAAGTCCGATGGACAGTTGCCACGTAAGGGAGGGCAAATTTGGTGTTGGATTTTTGGTGGGAGAAAGACTCCACCGCCGAGTACTAGCGTTCACCCCATGAACGAACATCTAGCCACAATCCGCATCAAATCGAGATTCTTCAACATTCACTAGACACTCATACGTGCTTTTTGAGAGCACTCTTCAACAAAATGACATACTCGAGCAGTGGACCCACATTTCCCGCTAATTAGGTACCGTCGCCGAAGAAATGGTCGAATATCAGCGAGCCCGAAGGAACAACTGGTACGATGAAGAGTGTCAACCTGAGCTATGTGGGACCTTTATACGGAACTGAAGATTGCATCGAGATGTATTTGCTGCAGTAACAAGAGAGAGAGGTCGAAATACTTGAGTGCGAAGAGCTTGAAATGCTGACCGACAGGAAAAACTCCCGAAAATTTTATCATAGAGTTAGGTGACTTACGGAAGGTTTCAAAGACCAGGGCGAACTCCTCTAAGAACAACCATGCCGACCTAGTGATGACCGATGTCCAGAACGCGCTTAAATTATAGAAGGAACATTTTTCTACCCTACTGAATGGCAGTAGTAGTGGAGAAGACGAACCCGAGCCCCCAGTGGATGACGATGAAGTTGATGTCCCACCGCTTGACTATGACGAGGTACGAATAGTGATTACGCTTCAGTGTGTGTGTGTGATATATTCGTAAATCTAGTGTGCATAAGTATTGTAGGCGGCTGTCACGTGTATGTATTTGGTGTGTAGTATGTCTTTGTTAATCCCGAAAATTATAAACCAATTTACAATGTGCTTATATACCATTACTCTAAACAAAGTGCATTGTAGCATATGCGGAGAGTTGTCCATTTGTACGTATGTACATATGTGTAAAATCTTTAAACTAAGAAAGCCCTTTATTTGTGTCTCTTGCGACGTACCTACATAGTAAAGTAATTGCCATAGTCTGGAAAAAAGAAAGCAAGTGGGTGCTCAGAAATGCGACTAGCGCGGGTGGTTGCAGAAAAATAGCAATCGTGGACAAGAAGAGTGTTGGCATTATATTATTGAGAAGAGGGAGCTCGTAAATCTCATATAAGTGCCAGGGACATCAAAAGAGCGCGGCGTACACTTGTGTTTGTCCAAAGGTCCTTTAAAGTGCAAGTGTTGCCAGCAAACGTTATAATATTTATGTAAGTTCAATGAGTTCGTGTGTACTCTGTACACATTCGTGTGCGTTTTGTGGCTCGAGAGAATCGGTGCAAGGAAATGAGACAATAAATAACAAAAAAAAAAAAAACGTTAAAAACGTTGTGTAAACTTAAAGCGTTAACCAAGAAGGAAAGAGAAGCAGTAAATGAAAACCAAAGGAAATGGATAAAAGCAGAAACCTGCAGGGATCGAACATAACAGTTATTGATGAAAACTGTCATGGAAAAATTCACTATGAAGGAAATGTTTTACAACTAGGTGATACATACCCAACCGATTTCTATTTTCACCGACACTCAAATTTGAAAATAAATTTTTATTTGCAATTTTTATGCAAAATTAAAAAAAAATAACAACTATTTTTGATTCTTATATTATAAATCCGAAAAAAACAATTTGTTTTGATTCCTATATTATATGTCTTAGATAACAATTATTGAAGACTTTTATTCAGTCATCAATGAAAATCAGTCACCGACTTTTTTTTTAAAACAAACAAACAAAAGTTTACTACGACTTATACAAATGACTCTTGTAAGTATGATTTAAAAAATCATACTGTCGTCTAAGACATATAAATTAAAAATCAAAAATAACTGTTATTTGCAGATTATTTAGTTAAAAATGAAAAATCATTACTTTTTTGGATCTGGAATAAGGGTTGTTTAAGGAGTAATTAAATAAAAGTCAAAAAATAATTGTTAATGAGCGATTTTTTTAATAAAAGTTTTAACTGTTACGGTTCCTGCAAACGTATCTTTACTTGAGCTGATTTACGCCCCCTCAAAATAAGATCGAGTATAACGTATTTTTTCATTGAAATTTTATTTTTAAATATATGTATAATATATTTTGTATACAAGGATACTAGCAAGGTCGTAAAAAGAGGAAGGACTTAAAAAATTCTATGGATGGGCGGTAAAATGTTGCCTTAATGAGTCATCAACGAGGTGTTTATTCTTTTTAAAGCACCTCAAAAATGTACCACCACTCGCGAAATTACGTAATTATAGAGAAACAATTGCAATTACAATTGCAATGACTCTCCGGTGCGAAATTGCTCAAAGTGTTTCTTCCGTGTACCACAGTGAGGTAAATTTCGGTTTTTCATTCTTTAATGTCCCGAAAGGACTTTATTGAATATTCTGATAACAGTATATGGTACTACTTTCTTCGGAAGTTCTCCCGTGAAGGCTGAATTTTCTCACATTTATTAGAGTGCTCGAAGAAAGACGCAATAGTTGGAGTTCATTAAAATTGCAAAGGTGTAAGTGCATGCCGACTAGGCCCGATAAAGGTAAAATTTGTCTTTATAATTCCCATTTTGGATCCAAGATGTGTACTACGGTTCGTCGATAAGAACTACTAGCTTAGCTTAGTTAAGGAAGATGCATACGAATGACTCGTACATCTACTCGCAGGCAGATTTTACCATTGTGAATACCCTCTGTGAGTGCCAGGAGGAGGCACATCCTTCTAACCAAAGAACTACTAAGTATTTACAAATAGTTAGGTTCGTGGCTCATTCCGTCGCTATTTAACAAAGGTTTTCTACTTCCATGTCTAGCCTTTTCAGCAAACATTCTAAAACCAACAGTTCTCGTAGGTCATCTTCATAAGTATATTGATGATACTAGTCCCTGACATATTAATTCCATATACTTAATTGGCAGCCGACCGCTAACAGCTTGCTTCCACCATCGACTTAATTGCCAGACCCAGTTGGATATATGTTTGGTGTATTGTCAGATGCCTTCATAAGCCAGACATGTAATGGATGTATCTCGGTCAAGTCTGGACAAATAAGAGTTTAGTCTGCTACAGTATCCAGACCGTAACTTAACTTCGCCAATGGTCTCTCCAGGTAGTTTAAGTCGGAAAATTTTTTTAAAACCATCAAACTAAAAGTAATATTTTTCTTGCTGACAAATTTCAGATTTTAAAAGTGGTAAAACTGTTTTTGATAGAATCTCGAAATTCAAAAGGGCCGATACTGGTTTTGGACAGCTGCCGCCATATTATCGGTAGTTTTGAATTTCACGTATGAAAATTGAATTCAATGACCTAAAAAAATATTTGCCACCTTTAAAGTTTTGTCTTTTATGTTACGGTTTGTCTTTTAAATTTTGAAACTTTCGCCATATGTTGATACAAATATTTTTTTTTTAATCAGACAATCTCTTATAAAATCCATCATAAGTATTTAAAATAGAAACACTGTTCGGATTGGTCAACAAATTACTTCTCCAGCATTTTTGAATAAATATATCAAAAATGTTCCACTGTGTGAAGTTCTTAACCCATAGTTTTGACCTTGCCGCACAGTGGAAGGCCTCCATAAAAAAGTGTCAAAAAGTAGTAAATGTGCTCCGATTTTGCTGAAAATTGTAACTTGGAGGACTCCTTCCATACTATTGAACTAAATATTGAAGTTGAACACAAATCCAGTTTCAATCGATCATTAAACTTTCGTTTCTGAGCCAGTAAAATGCATATTCGAACTCCTACGTAAAAATTCTTTTCTTACAACACCGACTTTCTGTGCCCTTTGATAATTGCAGAAGTAGTTTTTCTAAGCAAAAAAAAACCCTTAAAACATGTTTAGAATCGAGTCAACCACTTGGTTGGCTATTTCTACACATGTCGAAATTTGAACTTTCTACTCTACTCTCAGACCACTGTGCGCCGTTAATTTTTCCAACTTCTGTAAATTGTTGCTTGTTGCACATGATGTTATTGCTTCGTATATAAGATGCAACATGACAACCTTTTATTCCACTTACATGCGATTAGATATGAGTATATACTTACTTGTACTCGCAAACATACTTATATATTTCTACACGCAGCCACAAAAAATTGCTTAGCTCCATTCTTCTCGCAACTATTATCACCGCTACCATTAAGTTTTCAATGTTTACAATTTAATATGCTCCGGTTGCAAAAGTCACAAGAAAGCCACAGATTTGGTGCAGTGATTTTCCATTTATCTTGCGTATATTTCTATCCAACTCCAACAAATAGTTTTATGTGTTTTTTTATTACCTCTGTGAAAATTTATTGCTAAAAGTGGTATTTACTATGGCGAAGGAGCTATCTACCACAAGAAAAAAAAGGGAATCGGCGCGTATTTAAGTATAACCGTTAAGGATTGTAGGTGCATCGCAATACATAAACCCTTTTGTCCAAGTAGACCACAAAGCCGCAATAAAGATGCATCTTATCGCGCTTTAATGGCCGGAATGGACATTTACGTACACACAAAGCCTTGCGACTTTGAAGTGGTTAGTAGAAAAATACATTTCTGCAGGAGTTTGTTTGCAGTGTCACTTTCATTGTCGAGTAATTTTGCTTGTAAATGCGGTACACCTACGGTCATTTGCCACGATTTTTCACTATGAGCAAGAGAGGAGTGGAATGGTTTTTAAATGTTTTTCCCACTTTTTGTTAGTAATGTATCCTTTTTGCATGAAATGTAAAAAGTAATTCCTGCGGTCATTTACTGCGCTTTTTCATTGTAAGCCACCCAGGTTGGAGTATTTTAAATATCATTTCCACTAATTTTAAACTAAAGTGCATATTTGTATTTGTGTATTATATTTTTTGCATTCTGTTTTGCATGAAAAGTTTAAAAATAAATTATTGCTAAAGTCATTGCAGCTAATGTCAATGAGGGTGCATTTCTTTTGAGTCAAAGCAAAGCAGTGGATATGAATAATTTCCTTGGTATTTGGAGTGAACAGCTGCGAAGTTTCTCACGAGTATTTATCGGCGCATCGCTTATACTAAGAAAGACTGTAAATAGTCATGCCAGTCCTGCAAAAACTGCGACTCTTCCTGGGTGACTCCGCAAAGGAACATGCGACTAATACCACCTCTGATCTTTTTATATGGAATGAAGTGTATAAAAAGCGACTAGTCACTTTTAAAAAATAAAAATAAAAATTTGCGCCAGCTCAATTTTGTTAGGCGAATACTCTCTCTGTGAGTCAACGCCGCACATGAAAATTCATTGACTAAGTTCGCACATATCATTAAATCGTTCACTGTACCCATTAGAGATGAGTCGGCGACTAATTGGTCTCCAATAATACCCGTATGGGACTAGTTTCGACTAATTAATGCCCTATTGTACCCGATTGAGACTATTGCCCGAATACTACTCTCTTTAGAGATTAGTCACACAATTTTTTGCAGGGAGTCGCTGCACACTCTGTGGCTAGCTCCGTGTTTGTTTCTCTGTGAAATATTGTATTCTTTTTGCTAAACTGTATTGAATTTCAATTTGCTGCCACACCAAGCTGACAACAAATGTATACACAGGCGCCTGCATAGATAGATATTGAGCTTGACTAGCGAGACTTAGCAGCTGAAGTTTCTCTTTTCTAAGCGGTTGTTGGGAAAAGCAGGAAAAGCAGTCGCGCAATTGCTATTATGAGCAAAACAAGCAAAGTTTGAGGACGACATGAACAAAATATGTAGATATGTTTATTACTGGGACCGGTTCTTTTTTTATGAATTGCTTTGGTGGCGCTTCGCAGCAAAACACAAATGCAAACGACACAGTCGATTCCATTAATTTCTCAGGTGGCCACTTTCGCACATGCATTTACATTGCAATTTTAAGCTATGCACAAACACTTATGTATATATCTATACATTGATGCAAACACAAATACAGATATACATACTCCCCTTTGCCTGTTTCTGTTCCTTAAATTGCACTGCGCGTCTTTTTTATTTTTGAGTTTATTTTAATGGAAAATATGGAAAATATTAGCAGTTGTAGTTCGTTTGCTCACTAAGGAAACAACCCTAGAGCCAGACAGATAGGTTTTGGAAAATAACTTAGTATTGCAGATTTGAAAAGATTATGCGAAGTTAATATGATAAGAAACTTAGCGATTTTCTACTATCAACAACAATAACGTGCTCCAGACTTCTGCGCCCAATTGCACCAACAACTTATCACTTATCACTTTACAACTTTTGGGTAAACTTTTTTTTTGAAAATCTAAATCTAAAATCTTTTCGCTAAGCATATCAAATTTTGGTGCAACGCTTCCCTATGATTTTGAGTGATATTTTACTTATCAATACTCATTTGAGTGATTTTTCCTTATCTTACTGGTGAAACACAAAACTTTGCGCAAGTTCGATAATTTTCTAAAATTCTAATTATAATTCGTTGCATGATAAAAACATAGCAAGGTATAACCGTTCTCTCAATTTGTCGGCCATGATTTTTTTTTGAAGTTTGCCAACATTTTAAAATCATATAAAAGTGAAAATAAAAAATTGAAATTGTTCGAAATTGTTGTTGCTTGAGATTGAAAATGAAAATGTGTGTGTGAGTTTGTGAGTAAATTTAAAAATTAAATTGTTTGGAAACGTCAAGAATCTTAAAAGTGACTCTCAGCGGTTCTACCTTACTATATTTTTATCATGATTCGTTGTTCATTTTTGAAAAATTGTTTTCCCATATAAAATACATGGAAAACTTTGAGCGTTTTTGGCGACTTCTAAATATTTTTTGATTCCGGAAAAAACAAGGATATGGTTTTTTCGATATGGAACTTTCCTCGACGATGAGAGCTTTAAAATTTGGACTTTACTTTTTTCACATGTATTTTTGGCCACTCTAGGGTGTAAGGTTTCTAAATCTTAGTGTCGTTGTCAAATAGCTGGTTAGTGAAGGAGAATTTTCGCACTGTTGGTATACTTTTATCGCCTCTTAAGTCTCCAAAGAACTTCAAGCCGCAAACATAGAACGTGAGTATCACTGCTCTGAGGTCGATGAAAAATCTGATATATTGTTTACCGTTATAGGCATTTTTTTTTGGGATATTGAGAAAGCGTCAAAAGTTTTGTACATCCGGGTAAAAATACGGCGCGCCGGCGCACTTAAAAATCATTGATAACTATGGCAACCCGTCTCCGAACAACTTTTAAATGCTCCGAAATACTAATTTTCTTCTAATGAAAGGCGGTTCCGCTAAAGTGTAAATATGCATTTACAATAAATGTATCAAAACGTTTATTGAATAAGTGGACAAAGGCATCAAATCTCGTTATAACGCACGCACAACAATAATTTTAACAATAATTTCATCATTTCAAATATCTACAAAATGCAATTCAAATCCCAAACTGTATGCAACCGATTAGTTTTTAATTACCATAATAAATACATATGTGGATCTACTCAGCTACATATGTAGTAGTTATAAAATTAATTATCTTTCAAGTTATTACGAAATTGCCACTTGCATACACACATTTACATATTATTATTTAAAATGATTGGTTATCTCATAATGCGAACTTTATTAGTCATTTAACATTAAAGTATATAAATGGAGGCCAGCTTGTAATACTGCTCTTTCAAGTCCACATCGATAGCAATTGTTTGGCCACCACTAAACTGTGAAAAAATAAGTATTGTTGTTTGTTAGTTTGAGACTATACTTACAAATTGTATATTGTGCCCGACGACCCGTAATCGGTGAACAAGAGAAACATCCTCTACCTCTTTAGTACGGTGTTTACATGCGGCGGCTTTTACTGGCGATATTAGAGGCGATTAGTTGAATCAAAAGTTGGCTACTGACCAACTGCATTGAAAGCGATTTGTTGAACGGCCGTTTACACCAGGCGATTGTTGATTTCAACTAAAAGTTGCCTTATGTAAGCACCCTATAACTTTCAATGAGTTTGTCCATCGGATCAACCTGCTGTCGCATAGTTCTATTGCCGAGACCCGTATTAGCCACCTTCCAGCTGTCGGCCGATATTTCAAGATTAAAGGGACCGGCAGTCTTCAATATCTCCTTTTGTTCGGTGGTTTGATGGAATGTCGTACTCTAGTTGTTGGTCTCACCGGTATGTGTTTGAAATCGACTAGGTACTGCCATTTTGTTGCAGTAGGCTATCTTCACAGAATATAATGCGGATGTAGCTTTGGGACCCTACCGCTTCCTTGCAGAACAAAGGGAGACTTGAATTGTCTTGCAATGCATATGAACAACTTTTCCAAAAATTTGCATGCCAGGGTGCATTTGCATCACTGATTGAATGATAACAGCATACGTAGCATTGTTGCTAATGCAAATTTTGTAAACAAGACGAAAGCAATACATTTGATATAGAAATATTTGAGGTTTGCTGATGTTGCCACTTTTGTTGTCATATGCATGAACACGCATACATGCATACCCAACTGGCGTTTGTTAGAGGAGTTGGTGTTACCGAAAACAGCTCAACTGGCGGTTGGTCGGCTAGACTGACAAATAAATTAAGTTAGTGATAAGTAAATGCAAAATTCATTTGCACAACTTGCAAAACTTGCACACATCCGTACTCTCTCACTTAGTAGATCCACTCAGCCATTCATATTTTCCCTCCCACTGTTTGCTTCTTCTATCTTCTCCGCTTAGTCAGTTGCAGAACTTTCACAAAATCAAATTATGCAAAGTCAGCTCCCAAATTTCCACTTAAGTACAATTTGTTTTTGTGATTGTTGCTGCAACTTTAGCTGTTGAAAACTTTTGTTGCCATCCTGACGTTACAATTGCTAGCAGCTACGCTTGTTAGTGTTGTTATGGCAAAGTTCATAAATCATAAATTGCTCGACTACATTTCATCTCAACAATCCAAATATCAACTTATGACTCTAGATACATATCTGCTAAGTACTTACTTAGTTGCTTTTAAGGTATGTATGTTTGTAGGTGCATACATATGTACATATGTTTTATTAGATTTCAGCAAGCACTTATACCAATTTGTTGTTATGAACTAGAAACACACACAAATAGCTTTTATTATTAATTTTGTTGCAACTTTGGTATGCCACTTGAGAGGAATATTGAACATACGAGTGAACATTAGTGTGACTCGCATTAAAATGGGCTACTTGTGGAAATAAAGCATTGAATTTAGTTTACTTTATGGCAAACGCCAGGAGAATTGCTACACTTAGTGAGATTCGTGTGCAGGAGCACTTTGAAAAACATTTAAAAAACTTAATTTTATAATTGAATAAGAATATTTGTACTATACAAGTAGCCGAGATAGTGCGTTCTTCAACCAAATTCTGAGATATGGCGTTTTTCAAGCAAATTCTGAGATAGGACTTTCTTCAACTAAATTCTGAAATAAGGCGTTCTTGAGCCATTTTTTGAGATGGGGTGTTTCCGCACCGGCTTCCGAGAGAGGTGGAACTTCCACTTAGCCATCGAAAACGTACCAAACTTTATCCCAATTATGTTCTCATTTACCAAATCAAACAAAATATTTAACTCACTCACTCTGAATTTTAGTCATTGAAAACAACGAATTTTTCTATATCACGCGAGAGGCACTCTAATATTCACACTTATATAAGTAAATATATATATATATATATATATATATATTGGGATATTTTCCATTTCAATAATCACGCCACAACGTGTTTCGTACAGTTCAAAGCGATCAAAAGAAAGTGTAGGCTTGTGGTTTGCGGTGAAGGAGCGGAGGAACACATTTAGTAATGTCTAAAAAGTGCGGAATCAAAATTTGTAAATCCATTTAAAATTTAAAGCTTTGAAAATTTTTAAACCCGACTTCGATTGCACGAAATCTGCGATTTATTAATTTGGCAACTCCATGAAAATGGTAAAGCTGTATAAAATGACGTTGCAGAATAGCACCAGCTTTGTCAAAATTGGGAAGAATTTTTCTTGTAGTCATCCCAAATCACAGGAGACTTCAGAGAATGACGTTTAGGGGTCATTTGACCCTACTGGCAAACATGTATGTATATTAAGCTTTTTTTAATAATTAAGTAAAATAAAACTAAAATCCTTTGATATTTTTGAAATGAATAACAAGTTTTTAATGTAAAACTGTAAGATTTTTGTTACTAAAACTAATTTTAATAGAGTTGGATCACATGATCCCCTTTCGCCTTTCAAAATATGTAGATTTTTCAGTGGACGTAATGACTCACCAATGTATTACTAATTTCTTAACAATATTACGGAATAAAGCGAATTTCGGAAAAAATGGATACACACTTCAAAGGTGTATTAATTCAGTATTTATCTTATCTTATCACTTTAACTGAAAAGACTTTTTAAATAGCTGGCAACCCGCTACAAAAATATGTTTAGCAGTAAACTTTCTTAAACCGTTTTAGTTTGATACCTTTATTGCAAATATTACATTTATATATGTAATCATTTTAAGTTAATAAAACTTTGCAAACAGGTGGTAACCGTTTAGAAAAATATTTTCGTAAGTAAACGTTCCTAAATCTTTTTAGTTTGATACCCGTATTGCAATATTTAATTTACATTATCAAATAAATCAAATTAAAATTTCAAAAAGGTGGCAATCTTCCACAAAAACAATTTTGGCTGTAAGCCTTCTGAAACCTTTTTCATTTGACAGCCACATTGCGATATTTACTTTATCTCATAAATGTTCTTAAACTGCAATTTTCAAACAGGTGGCAACTCTCCAATTATTTTTTTCCTATATTTTAAGCTAGACATTTGGCAATGCATCGGTGAGAACTGCATTCCATTCCGTGCATTAGTTTTCGAGTACGCGCACAAGCATGCAAACAGACAGACAGACAGACAGACGGAAAGACATATACAAATTCTAAAAATTGTTGACTTGGCTTCTGTTGCTCTAATAAAGACCCCCATATAAATTTTTCTTCAATATCTGTAATATATAGACATCGGTCTGTTGCAATTTCATTATAGGTATAGATGTATCGGTCGTCGCTAGTCTATTTCCGGCCAATCTTTCTATACAAGATTTCGCCTAGGTATTAAATATGAGTATTTAATATACCGCTACGCTGATTGGGCAGACAACTATGAACTTATGAACTACGCTTTAGAGAATTGACTACGCTGTCTCAAATAACAAGATGAGGATATTCATTAGTAACTGTGCGCGTGTGTGCAGGTAAATTTATGCTAAGCGGAACAGAGAAAGGTCTTTCAGCATGTCCCTTGAAAACAATCGTAGATGAGGCATAAAATTGCCAACATCGCAAAACTCCTGTAAACGCGTTGTCAAGTGCCACCTTCACGATTAATGAAGTAGGTCTCTTCGCCCCACATTTTGCTATAAGTGGATAGATCGTAGCTAAACGCTTTTGTGGAGTTGAGTTGCATGCGATACCCAACAACAACAACATAAACGAATGGAAAATGTAGAAAAGTGGCAACTGATTTCCAGCTCCATATTTATGCCAATCTTGTACGAGCATACAAATATATGCAAGCATGGATGTGTGCTTATGACTCCATCATCCGTGCATATCAGCTATGGTACGGTTGCTGTTTGGAAAGTATGGCATTAGTCAAAAACCATTACAGCAGCCACCTGAAGGTTGAGCCAAAGGCACAAATGGAAAAATGAAAACGAAAACCCTAAACACTTGTGCAGCATTGCAACTCAGTATACAGAAGAACGGCACATGGCTCAGGATGGAAGTGCGCTCGCGCGTTTAACTGCAACTACAGCACAAATAAATTGCGTTTCTAGCAAATTCGACCAACATGTCGCTCAACCGCATTTTATAATGTGCAGCCAAAGCGCGGCACTGTGGTGTAGCTGCCACATCAAGCGCAACAACAATATTAAAATCCTTTTAAATATCGTTGGCAGAAAGTTTTTGATGTGGCTTTTGGGTTTTTGAGTTTTTTTTAGCGATTAATAATTGCGTGAATGCACCGTAAAGTAGTTCACTCGGAAATATGATGGCAGCTGTGAGAATTCGAGGGGATGTGGAAATACAACAATCTGCTACATAAAAATGTACCGCATGTCGTAAGTAAAGTTGTTGGCTTCGCATACAAGCCAACTAATACGCAAAAATAAACTTTCAAAATGACGCCTGGAAATTTTGTACATTTTCCAGATCCTTCTGGCCTTCGTTGGACGTTTTTTTGTGGTATTTTCGAATTTTTACTATTTTACATAGTTGAAAGTCACAGAAAGTTTGAATATTTCGCAGGTTTAGAAAATAACAAAACTTCGAAAATTTAAAATTTTTTGAACTTATTAAATTTCTTGAGATTTCTTATTTTAAGGATAATTTCCAAAATTTTAAAAACTATCGAAATCTGGGAGATTCTAGAAATTTTGGTAAAGTGGGAATATTTTGAAATGTACAAAATTATTGAGATTTTAGAAATTTTTATATTTTCCAAAGCTTTGAGATTTTTTTTTTATTCTGAAATCCATCCTAAAATGTAAGGATGTGAAACTTCAGTAATTTTCAAAAAATTCTTATGTTCATGGCACTTGTGTATAAAACCTAGAAAATTCTTAGATTTCTAAAATATATTAACTTATTTGAAAAATTCCAAAAATTTTCCACTTTTCTGAACATTTATTTTCTTAACTTTGTCTACTTCGGTACATACTATTTTAGTATGTTATTCACGATATATGTAGAAAAAATATTCCCGGGCCTTCTATTGAGTGAGTGTCTTCAATGGTAATTGAAATTTATTCAGTGTGAGGAAATGGCGCTTGGAGTAAATTGAATCGAGTTGTTTGTTGCCCATCACCCGAGTGTTAAACCAGCCGGTTACGTATACGCACTGTCATACCGCAGCAATTCTATAAGAAATTTAAATAAAACTAGCCATGTCGAAACGGCAAGTACTATAGCACTTATATGTTTGAACAAATTAACCCAGTATTGAATAAGTAAAAAATAATTTAACTACACCAACAACTATGTCAGTAAGTAATTGTGCATCTAATAAGCGAATACAAACATATGCAATTTGTTTATACAAAACCACACTTGTGTGTAATAATGTGCTGTGTGTGGACGCTGTGTGCTCGGAATGGAAATTGAAGTCTTCAACGTCAACACTTTCGCTGTTTTTCCACTTTGTTTAATGAAACCTGGGGCAAGTGGTTTAAACACATAAGCAATAGCAATGTACATATATATATATGTAGTATAAGGACATACAGTGACTTCAAGTCCTAGCCGGACAGTGCGATAAATAAATGCAGTTCTAGAAATAAATTCGAATTTTCCCTTGAAAAACAATTTGTATCAGGAGCCGTAATTAAGATATATGTTTACATTTCGAAGCAAAAAAGACGGATTGAAAAAATTGTCCAGCTAGCATTCTCATTCAATGAAGAATATTCCATTTTCCTGCATTTAGAAATTGATTGAGGACTTATTTTGAGACACAAAAAAATATTTTGAAACTTCGGGACATTTCGTGACCTTTTGAGAGTTTTAAGGTTTTTCAGTAATTTTTGTTTGTTTATTTTTTATCGATGAAATGCCGAGTGCCACTCACAAAATAACGGAGTCGGTACCAATCAATCCCCAAGATTTGTTGTTTATTAAGTGCGATCTAAGGTACTTAAATGTTAGCCTAGTAAAAGATGTTTCAACCAGATCATCATCCAGTAACTGCGCCAGTAATTATCAAAGGAAAAGGAGCTCCTTTTACCACCCGATTAAGCTTGGGGCAAAAAGTGTCTTGTTGTTGCGGAAGTCTTAGTTTGCAGCCAGCGTTTGTTGAGCTAACATGAGGGACATTTGTTCGCAACAATCTACTCCCTGCTCGGTGACATCAATTCAGGGGTACTATTTCTTGCCAACTCGTCAGCCAAGCAGTTCCTAATGCTTCGGTACACATATACATATGTAAGTGTAATTATAAAATTTTCCAACCCAATCGATGTGGAGGTCAGGAAATTAGTACCCAACTATCAATTTTGAGTGCATCTAAGTCAGCTTGGAGGCTTGGCAAACGCTTGGCTATAAGAATTTATTTATCTTATTGACTTTACAATCTTGAACAGTGTGTACATTGTTTCGGGAATGGCAGCCAATTCTGCATGAAAAAAACACCAAAGAAGTCTGGAAGCTTAAACCTGCTTTCGAAGCGTCCCGAATATGATCAATTTGGGTTTCCAGAGTTTAATTTCAACCCTGCTGCAGCAGTTATGCTCAGCATGTCGTTAAGCGTCAAAGTGGCAGTGTTCCGCAATGTACCGCAAGCATCGTGGTACAGAAGAAAAGTTCTCAGAACGAAGTGAGAAATAGATTGAGCCACGGCTGTCTGTTCGTCCATCTGTCAGTCCAAGTACGCCATAACTCAAGTAAAAATTGAATACGGCAACGAAACTTGGTTAGATAACAGGTTACACTTGGTCAAAGGTAGGTAAATGGTGAATTTAGGCTAACACCACGCCTACCTCTCATACAACTGTTATTTATTTTTTTATTTGAAATAGATATATTGGGCATGCTACCGCCTACTGCGGCAAAATATGTCTATGGTTTTAGTTTGAACATTATTGAAATCAGACAATAATTACGAATGCTCGCATATAAAAAATGTTCTAGCAAATTGCGAAAACTTTGATATTTCACTATCTAATGCCGCTTAATTGTGCAGATTTTTACGTATAATAAAATTTTAAGGAAAAATCGTATTTGAAATGTTTTTGCTATGGTGCCCGGAATTTGCTTAGAGGCACTGTACGTACATATGTGGCAACGAATTGTAAAATTACATACAAACACTTAAACACAGTACTCTTTATTAAAGCTGGCGTGCAATTGCTTTGCGACTAACCCTATACTTAAAGTACGAAAACACTGAAGCAGCAAAAAGAAAATAAATCCTTGTCGACGGACACACTCGCTCACTTCACACATATGTACGTACGCACGAATTTTTTACAACCAAATTAACTTGTTATACTGTGGCAAAATATGCAAATTGTTTTTGCTTCATGTCAAACATAAACTTTTTATGACCAAGTGACATGTAAGTTTGCGAGAAAAGCAGCAGCAGCCAACCACCTCGCCAACACCATAGTCACTGTAGCCATAGCTACAGCCCAGCAATAAGTGGTATGGAGTTACGACAGCGTAGTTGCGGAATGATTCGGCATAAAAAATGGGGAAACGGTATGCCGCCGTAGAACTTTAGCATATCTATTCAGTAAATGTATTTGGTTGGCGCGCGGCGGCATTTGAAGAGCAGCAACTGTACTTGCACAGCAACCACACCACTTTGCCACCACTCATACCCGTCCACCCCGCAATTTATTACCCTTTTCCACGTTTTTGTGCGTCACTTTATGACTCCTGCCAGCCTTTTTGCCTTTATTTATGTCGCTGTTGCTGCCCAAGTGGTTGTCATTGTCGCCGGCACTTTGTCTGGCGCCAATCATGTGAGTTTGCAGCGCTTGGCTATTGTTTTTGTTGCCCTCTTCAACCCACTAAAATAGAGGACACGACTTTTTAGTAGCCCCCGCTGTTTTACTTGAAAGCATGTCCGCGAGCTGAGTGGCAGCGATTTGTAATTCGGTTAGCTGCGCTGTCCATTAAATTTGAAAACCAAAAAGCTTTTCGTGGTATGCAGTTTGAGTGACGAAATAGTATTCTCTGGTTCTATTGGGCATACAAGTGGCAAAATCGATGGAATACACAGGCGCGCGGAGCAAGGAGAATAATGGTGCTTGTTTCTGCTGCTGTCGCTGCCTTTGAAGGCCGTTACAGTAGGCGGTTACCACGGTTGGCCCAGGCAGTTAATTAAGACATTTCATTCGCTTCGCCGCACCACCAATTCGGACTTAGACGCTTGCAGTCCGTTACAGGGTGGAGTGAGCTTGAACTCGTGTGGGCGCTAGGACACTACGTTGTTTAAGGCAACGAACTGGCCAACTGCGGTTCTCTGGAGCTTCCAGTTGGACCGAAGCTAATTTTAAGGCCAAGCATAGCGGAAACTATCGGGTAAATTAAAGGTCTTATAAATAAAACTCATGAGAGCCGTTGGTGTGGTATTGACATCTGCAAAACAACCTAGTGTTTCCTGAAAAGGGCTGATAGGGTGGTCGCAAAATTCCTTCTCAGACAAAGAAGGAGTGATCTGCAAGCACTGATAGAACTGTTTGGAGGATGAGGATAGTACAGAACAATTTCTCTGCCGGGCAGTTTTTCTATGTTTTTTGCAGTGAAAGCAATGGCCAGTCGGCTAAAATTATTCTTTCACTTCATTTTTGGAAGCATCTTACCGACCCAATGCAAAACGATTTCTTCAGAAATCTATGTTGATATTATTCAGTTACATACAAATTTTACTAGAAATACTTATGTCCAATTAGACATTACAAAATTAATTACTTGAAATTTGTCTATGTTTTGATGGGCTTGATTTCGACGAGATTACTTTCGCATTAATTTCTTCTACTTAAAATTTTTTCTGGGCCATGTTCAATTTCTTCCAGTTTACTTTAGACGGCCACAAGAGCTGCTGATATGAAATATGTTGCCTTGCCATCACTGATGGGACATTTACCCATGACCGCTAACATTAGAATATCAATGAATTATATTTTTCCCAATTGAGCTACTTACTCTACCAAATTGAGAAAAATCTCAAAACTATGGTCGATTTTGTAATTTTCTTAGTACAAAGAATATATGCCCAATCCGGGACCACTGGGAATCACCGGTTCTTATTCTAAAAAAAAATCCATCACTAATCTCATATATTTCGTGGTTTTCGAATTTCGATCCACTATGGACACTCTAGTGCATATATGTACTTAAGTATGCGCGAAAATGCTACAACACAAAATGCTATAAATTATGCTGTTGATATTCACCACCTCCCTAACCCCCAATTAGGTAACTACACACTAAAAAGTGCATGTAAAACTACTACTGAAAAGTGTTTATTTTTCAACCAGAATCTGTTCAAGTATACGCACAAGATGTTCAAGATTTGATTTTGAACATGAGTTGTTTAAAATATACACATGAAATGTTTAAAATTAAAAATATTTTGAAAGTAAAAATATATTTTTTACAAGTGCCAGGGGCGCACGCATACTTCTAAATATATGTATATCATCAGAAAATACTGAAAATTCGCTTTTTAAAATACATTTATGCAAGTTTTATGTACAGTATGAAATAAATAAATAAACTTTTTAAAGTGTCATCAATTCCATTTTATTTACATAAAATTTACAAAGAACTCAGACATTTTCAACCGGCTTCAAAAAAGGGGAGGTTATCAATTCTTCGGAGTATTTTTACTTCTTTTATTTATTCCACCGCATAACTTTGCACCGCGTGAACCGATTCCAATAATTCTTTTTTTACCGGAAAGACGGTACCTTAAGGGACGTCCCGTAATTTTATTTATATCCGATCATTAAATCATGAAAAAATTAACTGTTAAAGATGCACTCAACTTTCAAAAGTAATACAACATTTTACAAAAGAATTTCAATATAAATAAATTAAATAATTTCACGAAATTTTTACACTTTTTTATTCATTTTCGTTGATTTCTGGTTTCTCATTTTTTAATACTTCGAATAACGAAAATTTAACTGAACTTGTATTTTCATCATGTAGCTCATTTTGGTGGAATGAATTCGAAGCTAGCGAATGAAATCTTCGAATTCTTATTAAGTACATATCAGTGGTAAACTTTTTTAGGCTGTAAAGTGTAAAAAGTAACAGTAAGTGAGTATGCATTGCATATTTTTAGGACAATGTTTTCATTCGCAGTCTCAAGTAAAAAGAAAAATTCTTACAAAATGACGCACAAGAAATGGAAACGCAATTTTTTCTATCAAAATTTCTTAAATCATAATAAATTTAACCCAAATTTGATATGTAAAAGTAAACAGACAGTGTTTAATTTTGCACACCTTTAGGAGAGGAACCCTCTCTTTATATGCGTAAATTTAAACGAAAATTTTTTAGAGGAAATTTTAATTATTTTATGTGTAAACTGTGAAAATGTGAACAATAACTGTTTAAAACTCAAAAAACAAATTTGAAATTTGTTCTACGCCACACATATGATAAGTAAAAGTAAGCAAGCAGTGTTTAATTTAATTAACACGGTGTGCAAATTTGCATTCATTAAGAGAGGAAACTGGTTACCTATCGTAATCTGCGCAAATTTAAACAAAATTTTTTTAGAGTGTATATAAAAAATGGTGCCTTTTGCAATATAAACCCAATTACCATTACTGCTACAGGTTAGTTTGAGTATTTGAAATACTAGCTAGGCACGTGCTAGGATTTAAAGCGTGCAGAAGGTACTTATATACATTCATATATGTACATACATACGTACATACATACATATATGCATACATAGGTTAATCAAGGTAGCTAGCGTTTTGCTCACGTCCTTTCCGATGCGTGTATGTGGCAATTTCCTGTGCTGCTTTTTCTATGGACACACATAATCAAATTAAGCAATTATTATTGCTCCATTTGTACTGCGACTGTGATTACTAGCTGCACAACAGCGAGCAACTGCAACATAAAAATCATATAAAAATCAAGTTATCAAGCGCTATTGGCCCTCAACGCGACATGCTGAAACAACAATTCAGGCAATCAAACAAATGTAGCCGATCAACCTGTTAGGCGATGAGTTGCCCAATAAACCAAATAGGAAAACTGTCGTTCTCTTCAGGAGAGTTCCAGTACTAATATCCAATTGTTTATTTAACCATTTTTTATGATTAAAGATTTTTCCATTGCATTTTCTAGGGGTTTTGGAGGACCTGTAAAATATAGATACGATGAAAAAACGGTTAAAGAGACAATTGCGTATTATTACTTGGAATCTCCTGAAGATAAGAAAAGTTTTCCGATCGAAAACTGTTGATTTTCAAGAATTCTACACTATTTCTACGAAAAGTTGTTTTTCCCCCATATAAAATACATTGAAAACTTTGAGCGCTTTGAGCACTCCCTATTTTTATTTTTTTTTCAAAATAAAAAAATAGGGGTATAGTTTTTTCGATATAGAACAATCCTAGGGGGTGCCGGAATTAAAAATCCTATCTTATTTTTTTACATACATTTTTGGACCACTTTACCTTGCAGCTTAGGCAGAAATCAGTGCCCGATAATCAAATCTATATCTGCTGGGTCTTAGATATTTTCTGCTTGCTAATTGGTCAGATTTCCTAAGCAACCTAAGAGGTAAGCTCCTTTGCCCAACTTTCGTTTGCCGATCTGAGTTGGTGTCGGAATGCATCACGCTCAGAGTTATCTTGTAGCGTTTTCTCTTCTCAAAAAAAGTTCTGCCCTTTTATACGGGAACTCTTGCTTTGCGTTGCCCTGAAACCTGAGAAAATGTTGCGTTCTTTGTATGAGAATGAAACAGAAAATATACTACTCCATCACAATTTATTTATAGAACTTAATAAAGCTGAATTATTCACTTGGCCTGTAAGTCTTTAACAATTTTAAAGCGAAATACTTGTTTCTGATAGGGAAAATAATTGCATTTTTACAAGATTAAATTAAAAATGAACCATGCCACTCTCACCCTTACGTTTATTTGATTGCAGAAAAGGCAACACTTTCGCCGGATCAGAGCGCAACCTGCTGAGAAAAGAACACGATGCCTTGTGTAAGGGCTGAGAAAAGAACATGAAAATGTGACAGCGCTAACACAAGGCAGAATAAGTGCAGCCTTTTTTCGAGAAAAGAAAACGCTATTAGTATATGTAGGTTGGTCCTCACACGTTGTTGAAGTCTTCTTAAATTCGACTACAACCTTTGAAGAGGTGCTGTATATATATAAGTCAGTCGGATCCGATAAAGGCATTGGCTCTCGAGCTCGAGATACTGGTGGCTTTGCTCCAACTTAGCATTCTACTTGATTACTGCGTAATACTCGTAAGTAACAAAGACCTAGTTAACCATCAGAAGAACCTAAAGGCTCAAAAATCAACTATAGGCGTGCACTGGCCTTTCGGCAGTTGGAGGAACTACTATTGCATTTACAGTGACTATTTACTTTACGACTAGTTTTACGAATTGGCCTAAAGCGAGATATGAGGCTGGGTAAAGTCTATAAGTTTTCTCAACGAAGTATAATTTTGGCTTAAAGTAAGTAATTTGGATGTCGCTAAATGAGAATATTCGAATGAAAAAGAATTCGCATACAGGGGCATGACAACGAAACCACCTCCAGTATTCCCTCCAGAAATTTTAGGAGAACAAGCTGGGACTTCTATAGCAAAAAAATCTGCAGAAACTACTCCCAGAGGAGTCCCAGGAGAGCTAAAGCACCGAAAGCCCCATCGATGATTTGATAGAGAAGTTCACATCAGCCTATAAGAGCGCCATCTAGAGCGCATGCCCGCTAAGTAGGCCCTTGGGCAAGGTCCGACTAAAATGGTGTACAATGAAACTCTCGGAAGTCAGAGCGTCGAGCAGGCGCCTTGTAAACAGAGCCACGAGTGGAAACAACCCAGACTGGGAACTCAACAAGGCCGAACTGGGCATCTGTGAGTCCCATATTAGGAAAGCCAAAAGTGAGTAATGGAGAAACTTCTGGGAAACCGTAAAAGGACTTAATCATTCAGGCGAATCCTCGCAAGGAGTTCCGTACCATTCTGATTCTTGAGGGGCGGTGAGGGCAAATGGGCGATGAGCGGAGAGGAACCACTTAAGCTATTCCTTTACGCTCATTTCCCAGTCAATTCTGCACCATGTGAACCTACCGGTGCTGGAACGGTCGATCGCGCTACATCATCTGATGAACTACTGGAAAAGCGCCTACAGTTCTGGGCAATCGACTCGTTCGAACCCTTCAAGTCACTAGATCTATGCGAGCTGCTCATCCCCAAAGCAGGAAAAAGTTCCCATGTATCTGCGAGGTAGTTCGCACAAATTAGATTCCCTTTTTTCTTATTGAAAGCATTTGAGAAACTTTTTGACCTGCATTTAAGAAACAGGAGACTCACTCAACATGTCTAACATGGCCATGCCAGCGAAGTTGCTGTATTTTAATTCGCTGCACTAGTTCATGTCGTTGTAAAGCTGATACAGCTCATAATTCCATCGTCTGCGGTACTTGCCGTTGCCAATGCGTTGATTCCCGTAAATCATACGCAAAATCTTTCTCTCGAATACTCCAGGTTCCGCTTCAACGGATGTAATGGAATCTTACCGATGAGTGAAGTTAATCGAATCTAAATACATACGGGGAACATTCATTAAAAGCAAAATAGTTTTTCACCTTTGGGCTCCTGCGCATCCAAATAAAAATATGCTCATATAAAAAAATACGTAAAAATATTCATTTTTTAATACCACCTTAATTGTGAGCCCTGTATAGATAACAAGTTACCAGTTAACTGACGCTTGAAATGGGAAATTCAATTCCAACGTAGCGCGTGAGCTTCAGTCTTAGGGATATTAATAAAAAAGGAAAAGTACGATATTGCTCAACGCCCTCCGTCCATCACAAAGTTATTCAGACAAATATTTCAATTGTGTCAGGTTGGGCTGGAATGCGTGGAATTTCAAGTCATGTAAATTGAAGTAGATTACGGCAAACTAACTCAACTGTCCATCTGGTGTGCATCCCAAAATGGGTAGAAACAAACTCTATAAAGAAAACACGAATACTGAAATCAGCAATGAAAACCACAAACAAATGTTTTGTCTTGTAAACAAGGAAAACAGCGATCGTTTTTCATTTCCATTTTCATTTTTGCGTACTAGCAGCAGACATATTGCGAACTGTGGGTTTCTTTTGGCGGCGCGCAAGTGGGCGTGCGTATGACGAAACGCATTAACCCGACCCGCATAACACAAATTGGGTGCGTCCGTTGGGGCAGGCAGGCAGGACGACTGTGCGGATGGCTTTTGTCGGAACTAAATGCTCTGGTCATTAAATTTCCATAATGTACATTCAGCACGCAGCTTAGCACTTGAACAGACGTCAATGTACAGCAACAAGCTTGTGGTTTTTCGTGAAATTTATTGTACATCTGTATGCATACACAATTTCAAATAAATATGTAAATTTATGTGTGTTAAAAGTGAAAGGTGTGACGTGTTGGGATGATGTACGACGTTGTAGGGACACAGAACCAACGTCAACCACATACCCACTGACCTAATGAGCCATTGAGAAAACGCATTTGGGTTAATAGCCAGCCACAATGTATCGAATAAAAGGGTATACCCGCAAAGCCCCAAAGTAACATTCAATGCTTTGTTAGGGTATGAGTGGAATGGCAGTACAAAAAAATATTATTTATTGATGTTACTTAACGATTGTTACACCAACAACAACTACGATGTATTTATGCCACCGATAATTTTTTATTAGTAACAACTGACAGACACTTTAAAATCAATACTCTAATAAGTAGGGAACGGGTAGATTAGGTGACTAACGTGTTACTCCTTAAAAATTTCACAAATTTTAATTCTGAAGCTCGTGAGTCATAAAATACGCCCAAAAAGTTTTATTGGGTTGCCCATAGTACCAATTGTAGGCGGAGGCTCATACCATAGATTGTGCCTCTTTATCAGTCTGACTCGCGATAACAACTCCTTCCTTATTATGTAGATAAGGAATCCCTATACCAAGGCACGACCCCGAATTCGTAACATAAAATAATTTTGATGTATAAAAATCCATAATCGCTCCAAACAAAACTAATTTCTCGATTACTGTAATCGTAATCATGAAATGCATGGTTCCGATTTCTTTACAATTAAAAAAATTTACGATTACGACTGCTGTAATCTTAATCCCAGTTTTCATGATTACAATTACGATAGTGGTGAAAATTGTGAAATTTTAAGGATTACAATTAAAGTATTCGCAATCAAGCATGTTATAATTACAATTACAGTAATCGTAATCCTAGGTCATCAATATGTAATCGTAATCACAAAGTGCCCAGTTCTGGTTTCAAGTCCGTATTGTTGAAGACACAATAAATTGTCTTAAACTATTTATAACTACACCAACGTTCCCTGCCTCTCTGGTTTACGATGTCCTGGATTCAGCTGAAAATATCGGCAAGACCTTATCTATTCTTTGCTTGTGATAATATTGAGTGGCTTTTACTGTTTTGTTCATCAGAAAGTTCGTTTCTCTAGGCTCCACAGTATCCTGGTACCGGATTAATATTATGCTTGTTTTTCCTTTAGGCTAAATTCTTTGCGAATTTTCGAGGCCGCACGGGCCTTTTTCTTGTTTTTTGGGGCAACTTGGCCATCATTGAGACTAATATCTCATATTGGCATTACCGCCTCTTCACTACCCAGTTCGCTGTACTAAATATTGTAAAAAAATACTTTTGGAAAACTATGGGCATACTACTCAACGGATAAGTGAAGTTTTACCCTAGTTGCCAAACAGCACAAGTTCCTTTTTCGGTCATGGAGACATCGTAAGAGATTTTTTTGTTAATTTAAAAACTTTATGCTTATATACTTACATATACTTTATTTCCTACGTAAGTTTGTGAAAAGTACCTAGCATACACCTGTAGGTATCGATAACGCTACAAAAAATGCTAAAATGACATTTGGTTGCCACGAAAGTGCCGTTAGATATGTATGTGGCGCTCAACCACTTGTCTTTAACCTTCTAATATTGGCACACATATGTACATATGTACGTTTTAATTTTGATGAAACACCAAAAGGGAGGGCAAAAGATACAGCTAGTTAATCGATAAATTTTGATATATGATATTGCCGCATGCCTTTCGATTTGTAAATAGAAAAAGTAAACTTTCGAAATGTAGACATTGCTAATGATGCAACTGGAGTGAAATTTGCAAAACTCCATTTCCAGTTACACATCCTTCCTACCTCCTTTTTCTGCTGTTGCTGAGATGTTGTTGCTCACAAATGTATCGACATGTTCGTGTAACTTCGCTATGGTCTCAACCTACCTTAATTTCCGTTAGCAGCCACTCAAATACTTTGGCCCTGGCATTGCAGCTGTAATTAAGAAAGACAGCAAAAAAAAAAACGTAAATGACAGCATTGAAAGGGAATTGGATTATACCTACATATACATATGTACTTGTAGTATATTTTGCAAAGCGTAGTTGGTAGTAGTACGATATGTACATATATCTGCTTGCTTACGGCGATATTGACGAATGATGGTGGCCGTTTTTTGACTGATGCGCGCCACCCTATGTACCACACCCAGATATCTGTCTGTCTATCCACTTATCCATCTGTCGCTTTGTTAAGCCAATACCAATTTGACAGATTCACTTGGAAACGGTATTTGTGGTCCAAAGCTCTTCTTCAACCACAGCGGCGTAGGCCTATTCATACTTACATAAATATCTACGTAAATTTATACATGCATACATATTCACATATCTACAAACTATATTTTTGTTTGCTCCCTTATGCTTTATAAGCTTTCCACCACTTTTACCTAGTTCGTATGTCTGACTGACTGATTCGACTGCCTGACTGATTAACGCTCAGTTAAGCGACCAGCAAGAAGATTTGGTTCGCCTAGCAGAGTGTCTCGTAAAGTTAAAAAAAAAAAATAATAATGAACTATAAAGAAGGCCCTAGAAAATATTTCATGTTCATAGTTCATGTTGGGACATCGAAGGACCATTTCAGGTAACCTGGTATAAAAATACCACACCGTTTGCTGTCACTACCATTTTATATCACAACCCAGATACGATGTCGTTAATTTATTTTCCAACAAACAGCCCAAAGGAGTCAAAATATAAATGAGCTAGGAATAGCCAGTTTTTGTGGTGTGATATTCACACAGAGAGTTCCTCTGGAGAGTGAATGGGCATTGATATTTCATCCTTAATCTTTTGGAATCAGGCTATCTAAGCAGAAATCCTAAGATAGTTCCCTTTCTTAATTTTAAAATCAGTTGCAGGAATAGTTGGTCCGAACCGATATTAAGTCGAACCGGATGTGTTCTTTTTGGACCGTGCCCGCTTAAGACTCCAAGTAAATTTTATTTTAAAGTAATCTGAAGCGACAAGAGGGAGTCAGTCCGTCCAAGCGCCCAAATGGCCACTTGGCCCTGTCCCTTCTTATCGGTAATACCCTATTGGTGGTTGAGAATAATCTAATCAGAGCCAGCCATGGTACAGATTGATATGTTTCTTCCGATATGAGGTCCAAGTTTTTAGGTTCTTTTATCTCCTAGCGAATAAAACCCACTCCATATTTCCAGGATAAATAGGGTTTTCAGAATTAGCGGATCGATTTTTGACAAAGTTTAAGTAAGATCATATGTATATAGTGCGCAAGAACTTTCCACTAACGGTACGTGTCACGCCGTTTTCTGGAGCCTGTCTGGCTGGGGCTTGCCTGCCTTTATTTTTCAAACTTTTTTTTTGACATTTGTGCGTAAAAATTTACGAATTCGCCATTGGCGATTTTTGACGATTTTTTCCCTTCAAATAAATTTTTTCCAATTATGAAAAGCTTTGTTTTCCACGATAATTTTACAGAATAGGCTAATGAACTGCGTGATAAACTTGACTTAAGAAGCATATAATCGAAGAACTTTTGAAACGTTTACCTAGTCAATTAAATACTTTTAAAAAAGCTTTGATTTTGTCACCAGAAAAGTGTGTGAATCACAAGAGAGCGATTTTCAGGGACCTGCCAATTCACTATTTGACTTTGAAGGAAAGAAAAGCAGCGGAAACTGAATATTTAAATCTTTTAAATTTCCCCTGGAATAACTTTCTCAGAACCATTCCATCCGACTCTGAAGAATTTTGGATAATTGCTTACGGAGTGAAAACCGCAACAGGCAATAAAATACTTGGAAATATAAGTAAATTCATATTAAATATTATCCTTGCCACACCCACATGCTTTGTTGAGCGAAATAGGATGAGGTTGGAAAGCCTTAATTCAATAGTTCGAATAAAGTGTTATATGAAGGCTAATATCAATATCAAACAGTATGTTATTAAGGTTGAATAGTTCAATATATGACAACAGAAATGTAAATCATTTAGACGCTATAGGTGATTTTGATGACATTGTGGAAATAGCTGATCTACCCTTACTATAGGTTTTTATTTTATTTTTAGCGCCGAGCTCTTAAAGGGGGATTGTGCGATTTATCAATTAATACGAGTTATAATAAATTTAATAATTGCGCAGTCCTATTGCAAAATGTGTTGAAACAAATATTTTTAAAAAGTTTGCGTATTTTTAAAGAAATTGTTTGTACATCACTATTATATAAGTGATTTGTGTTATTTATTATTACCCTCTGAAGGTGTTATATTCGTTTTTGGTTTTAAAAACTATATTATAACAAGATCTCATTATTTGTTAAATCGATTTCATGAATTTTATTTAAAAAAATTGGCGATTTTTGGCGATTTTTTTTTTTTAGAAATTGCGCATTTTTTCTAAACAATCTGGACACCCTGATGACGACGATCTAGAGAAAAGAGGCCAGAACGCCTCCCCACGGGGTACCTTACGCTGGCTAGAGGCACTACCCTACTCCACTGTTACAGTTTTTGCCCTAAACAAGTGGTTCTCGATTCCGGGTATATTCAGAGTTTACTAGCCCATCTGGTAACACCTCATAAAAGCCCCTTATTTTTGATGCAGAATTGCATTTAGATGCTCTAGGAAAAAAATTAAAAAAAAAAAATTTGGCTACATATTTTTTTGACAGTTAAGGCTCTATATTTTATCTTCATGGATATAAAACAAAATATAAAGAAAACAAGTGATTACGGAAAATCATTTCACCATAAATAAAACGGGAATTTCGATTCCTTAAAAAATTTTAATTGATCCAAATGAACTCAAAAATGCTATACATTAATCAATACCTTTATTTGTGATATATTTGTTTAAATAAATGGCTAACTTCTGAAACCTATTTAAGCTTAAGGAAAAACGTTTCAAAAATTAAAATAATCTCGTAATGACTCTCAAACACTGTACGCATCAATGAATTTTTGAATTCCCATCGCCGTCATTTGCGTTTATCAAGGGGCTACTACTACGCCAGTTGAGCGACCTTTGGTAAATCGATTTATCATGTGCTCCTGTGAGTTTTCAAAGAGCAAATTCATGTACAAATGTCGCATGCAGTATGACTGAAACCTAAGTAGAGTAAATCGCTGCGCTAGCCAGTACTTTAGCTGCTTACAGCCAACTAGCGCCGGTAGTGATTGGATTGAACTCAAAGAGTGATTTAAGTGGTAGGCTGGCTATACTACTAAAAACTTAAATGCGTCTGAATGCTATAGCAATAAGAACTGTAGACCACTTATCTGTAGGGACTAGGATTTTAGTTTTTTTACGACTCCTTTTTCTTCACTTAGTCTTTTTCTTTGTTTATATAAAATTTTCGTAATCTCCTTTTCGTAATCGCCACGTGGTACTTTATTGTCGTCAGTTGTAAGGATAGTAATAATAATCCAAGAATGGAATGAAAGACTATTAGCAGTTACATTCGCAAAAAAAAAAAAACATTTATAATTATGTGCTATAAAAGAGTCATCCAACGTTTAATTGGTTGTAAGTGATAATGAGTTGACGCAGTTGGTCGTAAAAGAGGATAAAACGAGATACAGAATCCTCTTAAAATATCTCTTAGTACTTTGGCTTTAATCTGATGTGTATCTTTCGCAGAAAAAGAGCGACTTAATTCGTTTAACAACATCGCAGAGAACTCAGTGCGTTTCGAGTTTATTAAAATTTGGCTAAAATTTGGATTGGATTGAAATGAATTTGAAAATCCAATGAATTTTCATTGGTTTCAAGTGGTGTCGCATTTGCCTTCAACCGTAACTGTCCTGGAGCGGTATTCGTGGGCTCTCGTGATGTTCCACTTACGAGCGGGCAGTGGCAGTATGTCCACTTGGTCCGCATTTGAATTTCGATACCCTTGTTCTATTTCAGTGACTTTATGGGAGCTCCATTTTTGGTATGTTTATGCTAACTTTTGTGTGTGGTCAAACGATCCAGAAGAGGATCTGTCGCTAAAACACATTCAGGAGCGCGTATGCATTGTAGACAAAGGTCTTGAGAAAATCATTGCCACATTCCGACTTTAAGTCTGCTTCTTCATATCGCTAAGTATACTTAGTTTGGCCCTCCCAACGATTTTCTTGTTAGTTACAATCATCGCTCCTCAATATTCTTATTAGCTTCATCATACTTCCCGCCTATTACTTGTAAAACTTTAGTAATAAAATTCTTTGTCGAGGTTTCTAGCAACAAACTTATTGGCATTTGGGTATGGGGGAATACCAAATGGGAGTACATATATATTATACATACTTATTATGATCGGTTGCTAATAAAATTGTACAGTCATCTCACTGCCGCTGAAAATTTTTAAGCGACACTTAAGTCGAAGTTCTCATATAAACATATACACACATACGTACAGAAGCCGAAGTAGTTCATCGCTGGTATGTGCCCTCTAATGAGGGGCAAAAGACAGTTAGCGGAAGTATTTTGCCCCCTTAAGGCCGAGGACAATCAAAACTTGTGGAACTATTTATAAACGCCTGCATGTATGTAGTAGAGAGTGTTGTATGTACATATATATATATTGGTGATATGGGCGCCAACTTGCATAATTCAATTACATTTGTTGTAGACTTAGAAAACTAAATCAAAAGAGAACAAAGCATCACGCCTCATTTATTTTTATGCGTTCATAAGGAAGCTTTCCTCTGCTGCTGTAACGAGCAGCCAAGTGGCGGCAGACGGCAAGCAACTATGGAGCAGGCAGACAACTCGCCAGCGAAGTTTTCCATCGATAGTAATGTCAGACAGCAGAAGTGAATGTGGGCGGCATACATTCACTTGCAAATCAAATATCAATGAAATCGACAAGCAGAAGAGCCGTCTTCGAGACGTAGGGTGAGTTCCTGAAACTCATAGAGGCGTCAGTCAGCCAGTCCTAGAGCAGGCGGAAGAGTAGGAGCCATTCGCTGTAAAACTAAAGTAAAAGGAAAAAGAAAGTAAAACAACAAATATGGACTAAAAAACTTTAGTGAGGCCGTTTTCGATGCGAAGGCAATGTACAATTTTACATCCATGCGTACGTATGTACTCGTATTTACTATCACTTTGTGTGTGGAGCCTTTACAAGTAAATATGGGCTAGGTGCTTGGGTGGAATAATAAGATTACTTAAACTTCGGCAGTTAATATCATTGTTGACAACTCTCCGCAGTGCTGTTAAACTTAACATTTTTAAGTTTATATAAAAAATACTATGATACTGTGAAACAAAAAAAAAAAAAATTACTTTTCGACTTTCGATAACTGACGCGAGGCAACCGCATTAAAGGCTTCTGGAGTTTTCCTACCCATACACATACATACATTTGGGCGTGATGACATAATTTTGTGGTTAAATTGGCCGCTGAAAATAAAACCTAGAAATATTATAAGGAAAAATTAACTGAATTTGCGACAAAAACTTTTGCTAGGTTATGGAGCTTCTCATGGTATATGGGAAAAAATTGTAAATTAAGATAAAACGGATTTTTATGCGTCTTCGAAACTTTTTGACGGCGACAACAAATATAAAATATTTTTTATCCATCTACAATAGCTTTTTTGCTATAGCTTCATATAAAAACGAAGAAATTTAGTATGTCTTCGCAGCGTGCCAAAAAGTTGTAGGTACAGTTACCCAGCCATCAAAAATTTCGAAAATTCATCCGGAAAAGCAAAAAAACTGGATGAAGTGGGGTACTTTGATGATCTGTTCTTCTCCTAAAATGCGCGACCGAAACGTATGTACTGACAAGTAATGAAAATTGTTTTAAAACAGATACGTTTTTCGCTGTTTTTCTGTTTGAATTTTTTATTCAATACGCTTTCCTTCTGAATTTCACAGATGCTTTTTCATGGTTCGAAAAAAAAGTATGGATGCGCGGCATTCGAATCCGGCACCTTCTGAAAGCAAACAAAAGTGGCGCGCTCCTTTGCACGCTCCGCCACTCAGACAGTCAGTTCAGTCTGAACAAAAAAATATAATTATTGCTTACAAATAACATCATACTTTTCGAATGTTTTCCAGATACGAAAATGAATGAAAGTTTAAGTCGTTGATTTGTTCGATTCCAGATACGGAAAATTGCGCGAGACCGCATGTCTCTGCTGGCTGGGTTTATACGTATTTACCTTAATAAAGAAAGGCCATAATACATTTTCTTTTCAAATTTGTTTTAAGAAAAGTACAATTGAATAACTTTAGTTACTCTATAAAGAATACAAGTTTTGGATAGGGCTTTTCTAAATTAAGTTAACGACATGCAAATATAAGACTCCTAGCAGACAATGGAAAAGTAAAACTTTAAATATTAGGTATTTATTTTAACTTAAAGATGAAGATAAAATTAAGCTTTGCTTTGGATTTATCGGCGGTGTTTCATACCTTCTCGTGGAAGCACGATTTCCACTTTGTCCAACACATGAAACTACTTACATAACTCAATAATACCCACCGGGTTATAGGAAATATCACACATCATACAAATTATTTACTCAAAACTTCTCTCTAATGCCACCACTTATAATGGGTGTTTCAAACAAAATACGCCAATAAGCGAGCGTTGATGGGCTGTTCGCGCCATACGGAGAAGTTCAACTCATAAAATTCCATTTAGAAGCGACGCAATAAAAGTTCAATTCAATTATGATTTATTGGCACAAAGACGTGTACGCATAGCAATCAAAAATTTATTAAAAAGTTGCGCTTATATGGCTTCTACGTTTTACGAGTGCTCGCTGAATAAAAACGAACGAGTTGACATATGCCAAATGCCATTCGCGGACAACCCACCAAGCAATCGGGATGAAATTATGTCCACCCACTAATACATTAAGAAATAAATTGGCATACGGATAGTATACTTAGTATATGCGTTTGCGCTCATATGTGTGCAAGTATAATTTCAAATTCTTAGACGTCTAGTTGACAACGCTCGAACAATGATCTCAGCAAATAGATATGTATGTATGTACTATATACGAGTACCATATGTGAATACTGTAATATAAGAATGCCTCACACAAAAAGCTTAAATATGCCCAAGGTGTTTAGAGCACAGGTTTGAAAAAGTTGAGTGCTCTCAGCCTCTGCTAGACAGCCCAACCCAACTCCGTTGGCTATGTTGGCTTCATCATTTTTCTCTTCTTTCCAAAATCTAAGAGCCATCATCAATATCTGAATATTTCCTCATTTCCCTTTTTACCCTCCTCCTCAAATCATGCCATTTTTGTACGTCGGTGCAGAGTGCCTAGGGTGGTACATTGAGTCGACTTGTTTAGCGATTACGCCGAACATCTTTGGGTGCAGCTCCATTCCAAAACCTCCTCCAGAATATATATTTTGCTCTTGATATCTTTGCTGCTTCGAACCGGACTCCGTTATTAAAAGGCCGCCCCTGAGTTCCCTACTCCACACCGCTGAGTACCCTTCAGGATCACTCGAGTGTCTGAGCTTACTTTCAGTTACGTGTCTAAGCTAGACTTCTTCCGTACGGAAGCTCTTGAAGTCATTTACTGGTATTGGAGAACCAACGCTTTACCATTTTCCATAGAAAAAGATGCATTCGATTTCACTGGTGGTTCTTTTCCCACTGCAGACTTTGGCGAAATCTTGTCGATACCAGGTGAGTTTTGAGTGGTATTAAAGGGCGTTTTCAGCAGTGTTTCGAAGCCTTCAGTCATGTAGGCATTCCAGCGAGAGTAGTCAGACAGCGAGAGGCGATTTTAACTCCATCGGTAAAGATTTTTCCTCTTAAAGGAATCAGTTCTAAGAGTCAGTTTCGTCATCCTTCATCGATCGAAATGTTTGGTAATTGCTTATTTCTGAGGGTTCTTATCCGAATTCTGAGTGCGTAGTAAGCAAACGCGGAGACTACGCATGCCCTTATTATAGTATAGTAATCTCCTACGCATCTTCACCACCAACTTAATTAGACGGAGTTCGAACTCCATTCTAAGGTTTTCTATGGTTTAACGGGACGGGGACAGCTAAGGCAATAGCCTGCTAGCTATTTCTCAGGAATAACACAATAGTTAAAGTAAGTTGATGGTAGTGGTAGGGTAAGATTTCTTATTTGCTTTCTGTAGAACGTGAGACACTCTAATGTGGGCACATTTGAGCCGCCTTCAATGAGGGTGTGATTTCTGCAAACTCAGTATGGCGAGGCGCGAAAACATCGCTGAGTGGAAGATGCACAAGCAGCTATATCTATGAAGTAGACAAGCAGTCGGCTGTTGCCCTATGTAAGTATGTATATATTTTGAATTTGTGCCAAGTGTAAAGTGTTGGCGCATCATTATCTCTGCAACTTCATAATTTTGTGCGATGATACTTGAAATTTGCCCCAACTGAGGCTGGGCTGAGAGGGCAAAAAGAAGCGACAAACGACAAGCGATATGCGCCATGCAGCACCAACAAAAAACATAGCAATAATAATAATAATGAAGCGGAGAGGACAAACGTGCATACAAATGGGGCAACAAAAACCATTTGATTTCCTGGCAGGCTGAACGTCAAACTGGATAATGCAATAATGTTAGCGCGTGTACGAAAAAAAAATTATGCATAAAGTTGTAAAAATTTACATTTTATTTCGCATTTAATTTTGAGATATGCGATATGAATTTTGGCAAATGAGTTTTCTTGCGTGTCTGTGCGTTACATGTTCATACGTGTGTGTGATCGTTAAAATTGTTTATGCATGTATGAGTGCTTACGTGCGCTTGTTTGCCATATCAATTTTAGCTTGAGCACGCCTTGGTGCCATTGCCAATAATTATTATTTTGAACAAGCCAGCAACAAAAGTGCGCGATAATTGGAAAATTGTTGCTGCAGAGGCAGCGAAGCAACTCATTTTGGCTCATAGCCAGTGTGCGCAAAAACCGGTTAGACCAAAGTTAAAGAGAGGCAAATACACATTACACATACACACTCGCGTAGGAAAATTCCCAAGAGAAAACCGCACTGGAACGTCAAATGTTAATGGAAATAAGTATGTATATACATACATATGTATGTTTGTTGTAAATGTGATGCTGCAGCTTATACACACATGTGCAGTCGTACAATTGTGTTGCAGATATCATTCGCATGTCTCAACAGATGTTGCTTAACTAATGATGAACAACCAGAACTGAGCCTCCCTCCCAGCTGGCAATAAACAAGTCTAAAACATGAAACACATATTAAGGAGTGTAAAGTTACATACAAAATTACTTATACATGCATATGTATGTGCAAGAATTTGAATTAAATTGTATGTCGGATAATTCAATTTAGGGGAATACCAAAATTTCTGTTACAATTTAAAAATATCATAGGTATCCAGCTTGGCTTTTTGTACAGTAAAATTAAGGTCGAAAATTGGTAACTGATGATTTCGTTGCCTGTTTTTTTTTTATTATTTTTGAAGACGGCGAGCCTAGTCGCAGGGAATGTAAAACTTGAGTTCATAGGCCTTGAAATCAGCACGGATATTTCCTTTTACAGGAGTCCGTGTCGTCTGGAGCTTAACTACTACACTATCTACACCTAGGGTTGCCAACATTTTCTAAGAAATTTATAGTACTTTTTCAAAAATGTAAAAAAAATATAGTACACTTCAAATATATATAGTATTTTTTTTAAAGAAAAAAAAATGCTTTTTAAGTGTACATATTTTTTCTGTGTTATGCATTTCCTCTATAAAAAAAACATATTTTCATATGCTTTATCGCAATAAATATTTAAATTAATATAAATCAAAAGTTTCGTTTTTTATTAGTGACAGGCAGTGAAACTAGAAACTTGAATGAAACACATCACATGCCCCTTGGTTTCTGCCCTCTTCCACACCTTATCAAAACCCATCCAATTAACGTGTCGTATTTTAGCTTTGTTTTATATTCTTTGAAGTATTTGTTTTTTTTTCGAGTCGTTACTACATCTAAATATGTATGTATCGTTGCATCTTTCACTTTCCTGATACTTCGGAAAAAATTCTTATAGGACTAAGGCTACTTAGAGCGGCCTTGTGTGCCTTTACAAGATAAGAAATGCATTGAGATTGCATGTTAGTATTTACTTATATTTTTTTTTTCAATAAGTGTGTACCCAGCAAGAACTTTGATTCTTTGGTAAGTGCTTACTTTTTGTATCGATGAAGTAGCGCATAAAAAAATACGCCTCAAGACAAATAACTTTAACATTGATATGTCATTGGAGGTAAGCGAAAAATTGTAAAAAGCTTTGCACGAGAAAGTGAAAAATTTTGTCTTGATGCTCCATCGATAAAAAAAAAGTAAGCGCTTACCAAAAAAAGAAAACTTTTTGCTGGGAAGCTACGAAGATTTGAGCACGTTTCCATTTTGTTTACATTGCCGATGAAAGGATTTTAGTTTCTCTGTTGCATGTAGTGCATGACGAGGGTAATGTAATAGCGAAAGAAAATACACTAAGAGCAACGAAAGAATTTACAGTGATGCCCGGCATTTTATGTCAACGAATTGAGTTTCATCTTTCTCAATTGCGGCTAATGTGGTTAGATTGCACACTTTGATTTAAACGAGATTGCGCACTTAAGTATGCATGTATGTATGTTCGTATATGTACGTAGAAGTGTGAACCAATTTTTCTGCTGTATTATTTACCGTAGAGTACATCGCCTTTAAGTACAAACAAGCATACCTAAAATAATAAAAGTGAGTACAGGGCTGCGTATTTTTTTCAGTCTTGAAGGCACAATAGCCTGGCGACAATTTGCTTTCCCTCTTTCGCCCACACTGGCATAACCGTCCCACCCAAAGAAAGGGATGCTGCCTGAAATGAGTGCAGCGTAGTTTATGCGAGTCCAGATTGAATGGGAATTGGTGTTCATTTTCAAACATGCTTGTCTTGCTGGCGTTGCACACAGGTACCAAATTGCACAGTGGTACCAAATTGGAGTTTACTGTTCAAATTAGTCGAGCGCCTTCATTTTACAAACAATTTGATAAATTTTTGTATAATAATGTTTTTTTTATGAAAGCTAAAAAGAATTGTACGAGACTTGTTGAGCCCATTTTTTCTGTTAATTATAATTTGTTTGTAAATTTCCCCCAAAATATAAAAAATTGCAAAAGTATTTTTTTATTAAAAAAAAAATCACTAATATCTTAAGTTTTCTCAGAATTGTAGAAAAAATAAATTTGTGGCGCAGTTTTATAGCCCATTGAATTTTAATAAATAAATTGCAAGTTTCAAGGCAAAGAATTCGCGTTGATTTAAATAATTGTTTTGCTGAAAAAAAAAAAATGATTTGAAATTTTCTCTGCACCCTTTGGTGGCATTGTACGATATATCATACACATTTTTTTTAAACCATTTTTCATTTTTCTATGGGACGTTGTCAAATGTTGAAAAGGGCATCTTATATTCAAGAAATTTTTTATCTTTTCAAAATTGAACCTTAAAAAAATCAAAACAAAACAATTTTTTATATATTTGCCTTTTTCAGACCCTTTGATTAAAAAATTCATCTTTTCTTAAGTTGGTTGCAAACTATGCCATTTACCATCTTACAACGTCATATTAGCAGCCAATAATGCTCAAAATTATAAAATTCAATGTCCATTCTAACCTGTATTTACTTTTTTATAAAAGTTTTTGGTAAAAGAAAAATAAGCAACTCATCAAAAAAAGTGTTCGATATTTTGTACAAATGCCGCGAACTCAAAAATCAATTTGGTCGATATATCGTACAAATGCTGGGAAAGGTTGTTGGTCTGCTATATTGTTGTACATATATATGTAGATACATGAGATGAAATGACTTTGCTATACTGCATTTTATTGGAACTATTTAGATAAGAATAGAAATGTAATTTTAGCTGAAAATTCCATTTTTTTTTGCCGAAAAAGCGAAAACCGTGTATGCACCAAAAATGCCACATCACTACTCCTTTCCCTAACTATGTACGATATATCGTACAAATTTCAATGGGCCGTAGACCACGCTGGACATTTTTTTTTCATTTTATTTTTATAATTTTATTATTATTTTAGAAAAAAATTGATTTTTTTTTTGATGACTAGTTTATAAAATGAAAACAAAGGGTTAATACGAGTATAAGGGCCGTATTCACGGTGCTTAAGTTAAACGGTTGTTGTGTTTAATTTTGAATTTATAGTCAGAGTCACATAGTTAACTATGGAAATTCATATCGCCTGAAAATATACAAATTCTAAAAATCAATAGTTTTCTATTCGAATTTGAAATTCGTTGCACAAAAAAAGTTTTAGTTTCACAAGAGTTTAGCTATGGGAACATGCAGGTTTAAACTTTTGTTAACTGAGCGTTGTGAATATGAAAATCAAAACTTAAACTTCTATCAGTGGTTAACTACACACTGTGAATTCGGCCCTAAAGAAATTGAAAATTTTAAATCGGTCTCCAAAAATCACTCCTAAATTTTGTTTTCTTTCTTTAAAAAATGTATAAAATCGGTTGAGAGATGAAGGTTCGATACTATTTTGAACAATAAATTACAATTCGGCACCACTGTGCACGGTTGTGCTCCGAATAAAATAAAATGCAATGCAATCTGAGCCGCAGGCGTTTTCATGCATAAACGTTTGTGCAAATATGGAGGCAACAATAGCAAACCTAACAAATGGGAAAGTAAATAAGAGCAACATATCAATTTTCCATTTACGTAGGTATAGCATTTATGTGTGTATACTATGTATGTATATAGGTACGAACGATGCACTGTAGTTAACAAGAGCTTGATTGCAAAATAATACTAACGTACAGCAATAGCAGAAGGATAAACAGTAGCGCGAAGGTCCAGTAGTAGTGCTGCTACATATTCCGGCAAACGATAAACATGTCGCACTCGTAACGGAAGGGATCATTAAGTGGGTGCGATAAGTGTTTGCACTACAGATAAGTACAAATGTATGCTACAGCGCGTTGCATCCACTCTGCGTGCCAAACGGTTAGCACTGCAATTCCTGCTGCTGGATTTATGTATGTCACAGTGTAACACACACAATCGACGTAGTGTATTTTGTAGTAAGCATGTTTGGGTGGCTGAGCGCAGATTAGTGGGCTGTTATCACATAAAAATGCATTGTCACACACGCGGCTGCCTCCTTTTCATCCCTGGCAGAGAAGTGTACGCGGGAATATACACATATGTACAAATCCACCCACGGGACCACACTCGTGCTTAATACTACCTACTTTTTCACACCCTGTAATTTTTGAAAAGGGTAGCGAACTACATACCCCGGCATTCTCAGCATCCTTGTGCCGTGATTGCAGACGTGAAGGGTATAAGGGACAGTTGCGCGATATTGTTTTGTTAGTCCTAGAAAAGCAGGTCACCAGTAAAATGCAGCCACGGTGGTGCATATTTTAATACCTATTTTTTTTAAATATAAGAAAATAATATTTTCTAATTTTTAGCCCGGAAGAAATCTATATTAATAACATTTCGAATATCAATGAGGTTGTTCACGCTTGCCTGGTTATCAGGTTATGTGGTTATATTTTTTACTCAGTCTACAACAATAAAATACACTACACAATAATAATTTTTACCCATATAATCTGATAATCAGGCAACTGTGGACAACCTCAATGAAAATAGAAACCTCAATACTTTACTGTGTAGTTTTTACAAAATCGATTGCTCTCCAGGCTTGGAACTACCCTAAATAGAATTTCGGAAGCCCTTCGGATTCCTTTTCACGTTAAGAGCCGATTGGGATGGAGAATTTGATGCATCCACCGATGTGTAGTTAGCTTATCTATGACACCGACAATGCGGGAGGATCCTGCTGAGCATTGCAGGGTTGACATATAAATATACTTCAGATAGGCGAGAATCAATGACACTGTTTTAAAAATAGTCATTGGGGGTTTATGGCACTAAAACGGAACTTGGCAATTGCGTCGTCGATCTGCTTTCCACCGTGTTTTTAATTTAATCTTACCTTACCAATGAACTGAATGCTAAAAAAAATAATTTCGATGACAATAGCGTATCTAATCGAATCAAAACGATATCGATGTATTGAAAAAATTTCAATAAATACATCGATAACTATATATTTTGATAACTATGATAAAAAATATGCATATGCTAGTATCTAAACAAATTTCGATAATATTTAACGACAATTATACTAGCAAAAGTGCTAAAGAAAACAACGTATCAACAACAGCTTCGACAATTAATTCCATGGTTTTCCGAGAATTCGATAGTGGTAGTTATAACAATAGCAAGAAATAAGTATATAAATCTATGGATTATTGAAAATAATTCGATAACATCGATAATAATTAACGATAAATGCATTTACTAGTAAAATATCGATGAACAAAATATATCTACATACATCGATTGTAATATCGATAAAATTGAAAAAATATATATATATATGAATACATTATTATATATCAATTATATAAATAGGCAATCATGTTTCCTTTACACCCCTTTTACGGCTAAACTGTACTTCTAAGGTATAAACAATTATATATCATTAGAAAGGTATTTTGATGCTGATGTGCAGGCAATTTAATAACATAACATAACCATAACATAAGAATAAATAACATAACATATGAAGCATAACACACCACAATATAACATCACACACTCTTCAGTTGTATTTCCTTTTTATCCCTTTTTTCACCTCTATCTAAATCTTATTTATTTTGGTTCATTTTATGCCAAATGATGTTGCCTTTGATGCCACATCAAGTGATATCATGTCATGTGG